>NC_091461.1:83124884-83424884 GCF_027789765.1 Dendropsophus ebraccatus | reverse complement strand
GCCCATATAGTGCCCATATAGTATCCAATCCTCCCAATAGTGCCCATATAGTATGCAATCCACCCATATAGTATCCAATCCCCCCAATATAGTGCCCTATATAGTATCCAATCCCCCCCAATAGTGCCCCATATAGTATCCAATGCCCCAAGTAGTGCCCTATATAGTACCCCAGTAGTGTCACATATAGCATTAAATCCCCCCAATAGGTCCCCATATAGCATCCAATGGCCCCACCAGTGACACCCGCCCATCTCCCCATTCCCCGCACTTCCCTCAGCAGAAAAAGAAAATAAAAAACAGTAACTCACCTGTCCCCGGTCCCAGCAGCTCTTCTCCCGGCAGAGCGCGCACTCCCATAATCCTCCGGTGTGGGCAGCGGGAGACAGAGACGCAGCCTCTGCCGGAAGTGTCCTGCAGCCTCTATCATGAATTATAGAGGCTGCAGGGACACCCAGCACAGTCGGTGTCTCTGTCTCCCGCTGCCCGCACCGGAGGATGATGGGAGCGCTCCCATGGGGCCCCCTGCACCCCCGGGCCCCATAGCGACTGCATACCCTGCCCCCATGGTCGCTACGCCAGTGCTTGTAACCACCCCAAATTGCCAATGACCCCCTCCAGATTGCCCGTAACCACGTCAGATTGCCTGTAACCACCCCAAATTACATGAATCCACCCCAGATTACCTATAAGCACTTCAGTTTATTCGTAACCACCCCAGATTGTCTGTAACCACCCCAGATTGCCCGTAACCTCCCCACATTGCCAGTAATCACGCCAGATTACACTTAGCCCCCCCAGATTGCACATAACCACCGCACGTTGCCTCTAATCACCTCACATTGCCCGTAACCACCCCAAATTGCCAATGACCCTCTCCAGATTGTTATTATAATTATTATTGGAAAAATTCAAGTTTTCATTTTTACTGGCCAATTTTGAATACTTTCCTCTAATATCCGTGGGTCAAAATGCTCACCCTACCCCATGATGAATTCTTTGAGGGGTGTACTTTCCAAAATGGGGTGACTTATGGGAGGGGGTTCACTCTGCTGGCACTACAGGGGCACTGCAAACGCATCTGGTGCTCGGAAACTTCTTCAGCAAAATCTGCACTGAAAATGCTAATTTGCGCTCCTTCCCTTCTGAGCCCTGCTGTGTGGCCCGTACAGTGGTTTATGCCTACATATGGGGTACCGTTGTACTCAGGAGAACTTGCTTTGGAAAAATTTTAAATTGGAAAAATTCTAGGTTTTTCATTTTTACTGGCCAATTTTGAATACTTTCCCCTAATACCTGTGGGGTCAAAATGCTCACCATACCCAAGATGAATTCTTTAAAGGGTTTACTTTCTAAAATGGGGTGACTTATGTTTTTTTTTTTTTTTTTTACTCCGCTGGCACTATAGGGGCACTGCAAACGCAACTGGTGCTCAGAAATGTCTTCAGCAAAATCTGCACTGCAAATGCTAATTGGCGCTCCCTTCCTTGTGAGCCCGGCTGTGTGCCCATACATTGGTTTATGCCCTCACATGGGGTACTGTTCTATTCAGAAGAACCTGCGTTAAAAATTTTGGGGTACGTTTTTTCTCCTGTTCCTTGTGAAATTGAGAAATTTCAAACTAAACAAACATACTATTGGAAAAATTTGAGTTTTACATTTATACTGTCTAATTTTGAATACTTTCCTTTAATACCTGTGGGGTCAAAATGCTTAGCACACCTCAAGATGAATTCTTTGAGGGGTTTACTTTCTAAAATGGGGTGACTTATGGGGGGTTCTATTCTGCTGACAAAACAGGGCACTGCAAACGCACCTGGTGCTCAGAAACTTCTGCACTGAAAATGCTAATTGGCACTCCCTTCCTTCTGAGCCCAGCTGTGTGCCCATACAGTGATTTATTGCCACATATGGGGTACCGTTGTATTCATAAGAACCTGCGTTACAAATTTTGGGGTACTTTTTTCTCCTGTTTCTCGTGAAATTGAAAAATTTCAAACTAAACGAAAATATTATAGGAAACATTCGAGTTTTTCATTTTTACTGTCTAATTTTTAATACTTTCCTCTAATACCTGTGGAGTCAAAATGCTCATCCTATCCCAAGATGAATTCTTTGAGGGGTGTACTTTCCAAAATTGGGTGACTTATTGGGGGGTTCTCTCTGCTGACACTACAGGGGCACTGCAAACGCACCTGGCGCTCAAAAACTTCTTCAGCAAAATCTGCATTGAAAAAGCTAATTAGCGCTCCTTCCCTTCTAAGCCCTGCTGTGTGCCCAAACAGTGGTTTATACCCACATATGAGGTACCATTGTACTCAAGAGAACCTGCGTTACAAATTTTGGGGGTCTTTTTCTCTCATTTTCCTTTTGAAAATGAGAAACTTTAATGTAAACGTATATAATATTGGAAAATTTAAATTTTCCATTTTTTACGGCCTAAGGGCGGGTTCACACTACGGAATTCTCGTGGACAATGTCCACGGAATTCCGTCAGCTGTCCGCCCGCACGGGCACGCGCTTTTCTGCCGGCTCCTTAGACACCATTCTATGGGCCGGCGTATTCCGCGATCCGCTAAAAGAAGTGACATGACACTTCTTTCAGCATATAGCGGAATACGCCGGCCCATAGAATGGTGTCTATGGACCCGGCGGAAAGGCGCCCAGATGTGCGGGCGGACAGCTGACGGAATTCCGCGGACATTGTCCGCAAGAATTCCGTAGTGTGAACCTGCCCTAATGGTAAATACTTTGCTTAAGCCCCTGTAGGGTCAAAATGCTCATTAAACCCATAGATTAATTCTTTAAGGAGTGTGGTTTTCAAAATGGGGTCACTTATGGGGGTTTCCAGGATACAAGCCTCCTAAATCCATTTAAAAAAAGAACTGGTCCCTAAAAAAATCAGTTTTGGAAACTTTCACGAAAATGTGATAATTTGCTGGTAAATTTCTAAGCCCCATAGCACCCTAAAAAAGTCAAATATGTTTACCAAATTATGCCAGAATAAAGAAGACATATTGGTTATGTGACTTAATAAATAATTTATGTGCTATAACTTCCTTTTTTTAGAAGTAGAGAATTTCAAAGTTCATAAAATGCAAATTTTTTAAAATTTTCATGATATTTTAATGTTTTTCGCAAAAAACACACAAACTAGCAATTAAATTTTTCCAATAACATAAAGTACCATATGTTACGGGAACAAAAAGTCTCAGAATCGCTAGCATACGTTAAAGCATCACTGAGTTATAAGCGCATAAATTGGGACAGGTTAGATTTTGAAAAATGAGCTTGGTCATTAACCCCTTCGTGCTGCAGCTAGTTTGGGCCTTAATGACCAGGCTAATTTTTCAAAATCTGACCTGTCTCACTTTATGCTCTTATAGCTCAGTGATGCTTTAACGTATGCTAGCGATTCTGAGATAGTTTTTTCGTGACATATGGCACTTTATGTTAGTGGCAAAATTTGGTCACTACTTTGTGTGTTTTTTGTGAAAAACATCAAAATATCATGAAAAATTTAAAAAATTTGCATTTTATGAACTTTGAAATTCTCTGCTTCTAAAAAAAGAAAGTCGTAGCACATAAATTAGTTACTAAGTCACATTACCAATATGTCTTCTTTATTCTGCCATAATTTGGTAAACATATTTTACTTTTTTAGGGTGTTATGGGGCTTAGAAATTTATCAGCAAATTATCACATTTTCGTGAAACTGATTTTTTTTAGGGACCAGTTCTTTTTTTAAATGGATTTAGAAGTCTGGTATCCTGAAAACGCCCATAAGTGACCCCATTTTGGAAACTACACACCTTAAAGAATTAATCTAGGGGTATAATGAGCATTTTAACCCTACAGGGGCTGGAGGAAAGTATTCACAATTAGGCAGTAAAAAAATTGAAAATTTTAATTTTCCAATAATATATACGTTTAGATTAAAGTTTCTCATTTTCAAAAGGAATATGAGACAAAAAGCACCCCAAAATTTGTAATGCAGGTTCTCTTGAGTACAACGGTACCCCATATGTGGGCGTAAACCACTGTATGGGCACACAACAGGGCTCAGAAGGAAGGGAGCGCCAATTAGCTTTTCCAATGCAAATTTTGCTGAAGAAGTTTCTGAGCGCCAGGTGCGTTTGCAGTGTCCCTGTAGTGTCAGCAGAGAGAAAACCCCCCATAAGTCACCCCATTTTGGAAAGTACACCCCTCAAAGAATTCATCTTGGTGTGTGGTGACCATTTTGACCCCACAGGTATTACAGGAAAGTATTCAAAAGAAGACAGTAAAAATGAAAAACTCGAATTCTTCCAATAATATGTTCGTTTAGTTTGAAATTTCTCAATTTCACGAGGAACAAGAGGAAAAAAGTACCCCAAAATTTGTAACGCAGGTTCTCCTGAGTACAATAGTACCCCATATGTGGGCATAAACCACTGCATGGGCACACAGGAGGGCTCAGAAGGGAAGGAGCGCCAATTAGCTTTTTCAATGCAGATTTTGCTGCAGAAGTTTCCGAGCGCCAGGTGCGTTTGCAGTGCCCCTGTAGTGCCAGCGGAGTAAAATCTCGCCATAAGTCACTCCATTTTGGAAAGTGCACCCCTCAAAGTATTCATCTTGGTGTGTGGTGACCATTTTGACCCCACAGGTATTAGAGGAAAGTATTCAAAATTAGACAGTAAAAATGAAAAACTCGATTTTTTCCAATAATATGTTCCTTTAGTTTGAAATTTCTCAATTTTATGAGGAACAAGAGGAAAAAAGTACCACAAAATTTGTAACGCAGGTTCTCCTAAGTGAAAAGGTACCTCATATGTGGGCATAAACCACTGCATGGGCACATAGGAGGGCTCAGAAGGAAAGGAGCGCCAATTAGCTTTTTCAATGCAGATTTTGCTGAAGAAGTTTCTGAGCGCCAGGTGCGTTTGCAGAGCCCCTGTAGTGTCCGCAGAGTAAAATCTCCCAATAAGTCACCCCATTTTAGAAAGTGCACCCCTCAAAGAATTTATTTTGGGGTGTGGTGAGCATTTTGACCCCACAGGTATTTGAGGAAAGTATTCAAAAGTAGACAGTAAAAATGAAAAACTCGATTTTTTCCAATAATATGTTCCTTTAGTTTGAAATTTCTCAATTTCTCGAGGAACAGGAGAGAAATGTCACCCCAATATATGTAAAGCAGTTTCTCCTGAGTAGAACGGTACCCCATATGTGGGCATAAACCACTGCATGGGCACACAGCCGGGCTCAGAAGGGAAGGAGCGCCAATTAGCATTTTCAGTGCAGATTTTTCTGAAGAAGTTTCTGAGCGCCAGGTGCGTTTGCAGAGCCCCTGTAGTGTCAGCAGAATAGATTCCCCCCAAAAGTCACCCCATTTTGGAAAGTGCACCCCTCAAAGAATTCAT
The DNA here is from genome assembly GCF_027789765.1 of Dendropsophus ebraccatus. NCBI lineage: Eukaryota > Metazoa > Chordata > Amphibia > Anura > Hylidae > Dendropsophus > Dendropsophus ebraccatus. Next base: position 83,419,485 of record NC_091461.1, on the reverse strand, counting down.
CTTGGGGTGTGGTGACCATTTTTACCCCACAGGTATTAGAGGAAAGTATTCAAAATTGGCCAGTAAAAATGAAAAACTCGAATTTTTCCAATAATATGTTGGTTTAGTTTGAAATTTCTCAATTTGACGAGGAACAGGAGAGAAAACGTACCCCAAAATCTGTAACGCAGGTTCTCCTGAGTACAACGGTACCCCATATGTGGGCATAAACCACTGTATGGGCACACAGCAGGGCTCAGAAGGGAAGGAGCGCCAATTTACAGGAGCAAAACCGCAGCTAGTAATGGTTATTAGAATAGCGCAGTTACTAAAATAAAATAAAAAAAATGAGATTACAGGTAATGTGGGGTGGTTACGGGCAACCAGGGGTGGTTATGGGCAACCTGAGGTGGTTACAGGTAATCTGGGGTGGTTACGGACAACATAGGGTGGTCACGGGCAACCTGCTGTGGTTACGGCAACCTGGGGTGGTTACAGGCAACGTGGGGTGGTTACGGGCAACGAGGGGTGGTTATGGGCAACGTGTGGTGGTCACGGGCAACCTGCTGTGGTTACGGCAACGTGGGGTGGTTACAGGCAACGTGGGCTGGTTACAGGCAACGTGGGCTGGTTACAGGCAACGTGGGCTGGTTACGGGCAATCTGCTGTGCTTACAGACAATCTGGGATGGTTACGGGAAACGTGGGGTGGTTACGGGCAACCTGCTGTGCTTACAGACAATCTGGGGTGGATACGGGCAACGTGGGGTGGTTACGGGCAACCTGCAGTGCTTACAGACAATCTGGGGTGGTTACGGGCAACGTGGGGTGGTTACGGGCAACCTGCAGTGCTTACAGACAATCTGGGGTGGTTACGGGCAACGTGGGGTGGTTATGGGCAACCTGCAGTGCTTACTGACAATCTGGGGTGGTTACGGGCAACGTGGGGTGGTTACGGGCAATGTGGGGTGTTTACGGATAAACTGAAGTTCTTATAGGCAATCTGGGGTGGATACCTGTAATCTGGCATGGGCACCGCAATCTGGAGGGGGTCATTGGCAATTTGGAGTGGTCAGAGGCGCCGTGGCGTGGTCAGAGGCGACGTGTGGTGGTCAGAGGCGACGTGCGGTGGTCAGAGGCGACGTGCGGTGGTCAGAGGCATCGTGGCGTGGTCAGAGGCAACGCGCGGTGGTTACGTGCAATCTGGGGTGGGGGTTCATGTAATCTGGGTTGATTACGGGGAACCTGGGGGGGTTATGTGCAACCTGGAAGGGTTACAGACAATCTGGGATTGTTACTGATAAACTGAAGTGCTTATAGGTAATCTGGGGTGGTTACGGGCAATCGGGAGGGGGTCACTGGCAATTTGTGGTGGTTACGGGCAACGTGCGGTGGTTAAGGGCAACGTGCGGTGGTTACGGGCAACGTGCGGTGGTTACGGGCAACGTGCGGTGGTTACGGGTAATCTGGGGAGGGGTTAGGGGTAATTTGGGAGTAAACTGCAATTATTACTATAATAAAAAGTGTGTGTTTTATTTTTTTGTATGTTTGTCACTTTTTGTACTTTACATATTCATTTTCACTGTATTACTATGATTACTGTGATATTTTCTATCTCAGTAATCATAGTTCAGTGACAGAGACCAAATTGGTCTCTGTCACTTTAAATTTTCAGAGTTGGCTGGTTGTGAAGCGTATGCGCACTTCATAACCAGCCAGGACGTCGAGGAGGAAGGAGCTCCAGGAGCAGGTGAGTATATGGGGAAGGGGGGGTGGGGGGCGACTTGGGGAGTGGGGGGACATCACTTTTTATCCCCTGTCACCAATCATTCATGGTGACAGGGGATAAAGAGTGCCGGGAGCACATGGTACAAGCGATCAGCGGTATATAGTATATACCGCTGATCGCTTGTACCGGGACCCAACAAGGGGGTCCCCGATGACTTCCCCATGCTCTCCGCTACCTCCGGTGGCGGAGAGCATGGGGCTTTCATTCATTTTAACTTTTCCATCGCTGTGAACCGACAGCGATGGCGGCGGCCATCTTGGAAATGATGGCCGCCGGGGGAGGGGGGTTAGTAATCGCCCTACTAGGGGGGGCTGATCTGAGGTCTGGGGGACACTTATTTCATCTCCCCCCGCCGTAGATTCACGGCGGGGGGAGATGAAAGGCGGCGGCAGCATCGGTAATCCCCTTTACCGACGGCCGCCGCTATAACGTTAATAGCGCGATCGTCGGTAAGGGGGGGGGGGGCCGGGACGGACCCCACACACTGCCCCAACCCCTCAGCTACCTCCGGTAGCCGGGGGGATGGGGTGGGGGCCGTCCCGGCCCCGTAGCCTTATTCTCTGCCATCGCCGTAAAAAGCTGATGGCAGCAGAATAAGGACCCTTAGTGACCGCCGTAAAAAGCCGTATCGGCGGTCACTAAGGGGTTAAGGACCAAACTAACTGCAGCATGAAGGGGTTAATACATTGCTCACAGTTTTTCAAAATTGTGACTTGGTTTAAGAGCATTGCTTTAGTTTAAGAGCTCCCTGTACTGGGTGGGAGCGTGAGTGGAGGAGGGACATGCATAGTAGAGTCTACAGTAGGGCTGGGCGATATAAACGATATGCCAAAATATCGTCATCAATTCGGTTGACGATATGGATTTTTGGCATATCGTCATATCGCGATATACCACGGAGCGGTAGTGAATAAGCTTCTCACTTACCGCTCCGTGGTACCGCGCTGCAGGGCCTTCCGTCCACGCATTGTCAGCGCGCTAGCGCGCTGATGCGTGTGACGTCAGGTCTCCCAGTGCATGCTGGGAAGAAGACGCGGCCCGTCTCGCCTCACGGACTCCATCAGCCAGCCCTGCAGGAAAGGTAAGTAGCAGAGGGGTCGGGGGCGGGCGGCAGATGGCTTGGCATGGGGCTGATGATGGCCCTGGCTGGGGGGACATGATGGCTGGCACATGAAATGCCTGGAAAACAGTGAGGGGTGAGATGGCTTGCACCGGGGGGGCGGGGGTTGGGGGTGCTGATGACTGGCAACGGGGGGCTGATGACTGGCGACAGGGGGCTGATGACTGGCACAAGGGGGGCTGATGACTGGCACAAGGGGGGCTGATGACTGGCACAAGGGGGGCTGATGACTGGCACAAGGGGGGCTGATGACTGGCACAAGGGGGGCTGATGACTGGCACAAGGGGGCTGATGACTGGCACAAGGGGGGCTGATGACTGGCACAAGGGGGGGCTGATGGCACAGGGTGGGCTGATGACTGGCAAGGGGGGTTGATAACTGGCACAAAGGGGGCTGAAGGCATAGGGGAGGGCTGATGACTGGCAAGGGGGGGTGATAACTGGCACAAGGGAGGGGGGGCTGATGACTGGCACAGGGGAGGGCTGATGACTGGCAAGGGGGGGGGGGTGATAACTGGCACAAAGGGGGCTGAAGGCATAGGGGAGGGCTGATGACTGGCAAGGGGGGGTGATAACTGGCACAAGGGAGGGGGGGCTGATGACTGGCACAGGGGAGGGCTGATGACTGGCACAGGATGGGCTGATGACACAGGGGAAGGCTGATGACTGGCAAGGGGGGTGATAACTGGAACAAAGGGGCCAGCATAGGGGAGGGCTGATGACTGGCAAGGGGGGCTGATAACTGGCACAAAGGGGGCTGAAGCCTTTGTGCCAGTTATCAGCCCCCCTTGCCAGTCATCAGCCCTCCCCTCCCTTGTGCCAGTTATCACCCCCCCTTGCCAGTCATCAGCCCTCCCCTATATATTTATAATTATATATCGTGATATATCGTTATATCGTGCATGCATCAAATTATATCGTGATATAAATTTTAGGCCATATCGCCCAGCCCTAGTCTACAGTACTGTACTCTGACCCAGGAAGTCTCCCTCACCTTCCAAATCATAGCAGATCCACTTCAGGCTGGGGCTCACATCAGGGGACAGGACTGGGGAGGTAATCTCTCCATAGCTGTAACCCCTCTCTCCCCGGACAGAGAGTGCTGCTATATACTGTGCTCACATCTGTCCTGCTCATTCCTTCATACTCCCTGTAGTCTCTGTCAGCCCTTGTGTTTCCCATCCTCTCCATTACTGTACAGTAACTTAAAATATCACATATTCTGCTGTTTCTGAATGTTTGTTTCATTAGTTTTACATGTTATTCAGATTACTAAATCATTATTTTTGGGGTGTGGAACCAATTATCTGCATTTCTATGATTACTTATGGAAAAATTTGCTTTGGTTTAAGAGTGAATTTGGATTACAAGACGGGGCCGAAACAAATTATGCTCGTAATCCAAGGCACTACTGTATTTTAATTTCATTACATGAAATAGGTATAGTATATAATTTCCTACCAACCAACAAGAAATCTGGCTCTCATAGACCTGTTAGTCCTCCTACCTGTTTAACTTGTTACCTGTATTAAAAAAAACACCTGTCCACACACACAATCAATCACACTCCAACCTCTCTACCATTGTCAAGATCAAAGAACTGTCTAGGGACACCAAGGATAAAATTACAGACCACAAGGCTGGGATGGGCTACAGGACAATAAGGAAGCAGCTTGGTGAAAAGGCAACAACTGAAATTACTGTATTAGGGTACGTGCACACTATGGATGCCGCAGCTCGCACCCGCATGCAGACTCTGGCGGCCATGCGCGTCTCCGCCCGTGTCATAGACTTCATTCTAAGCACGGGCAAATTCCGTCGTCCATCCAAAGAATGAACCCAGGACATTTAACATTGTCAGGCTGGTGATCACATGACCCAGTTACACTAAAAATATAAATACAGCTGTGCTGGAATAAAACAGATGGCACTGTTGGACTAGTGATGGTGAATGTTCATTATATGGGAAAAAAATAAAAAAAACCTGGATTGCTTCTTTAAAGGAGATATGCAGCCAACAAAGTACCAAGATCCTTAAGGTTCCCAAACACTTTTCAATAAATGTTGGCTAAAACTGATGACTTCAGCAGGACCAGCAGATTGTTTAAAAATTTTTGGAATAATTAACAGTAGAGATGAGTGAATTTACAGGGAGAAGTTATTTGCTTCCCAGAGATGGGTCCTAAATCTCCCTCCCATGTTTCTTTAAAAAAAAAAAAAAAAAAAAAAGCTCAGAGTTGACTTCGTAAATGTATTATTAGCACCATGTTAATTATTTTTTTCAATTTTTTTTTCTTACCCCCTTCCATCTTCTCCAGTGTTTAAATAAAAAAAATCATATTGTTGTGTGTGCAAATACTGAGCATCCCTACTAGTGTGAAAAGTGTGTGATATTTGACTATACAGTACATCAGACAGTGTGCTGACTGTAAGGAAAACTACTGCCTAATTTCTTCAAAAAAAAACTTAATTGACCTTCCCTAAATAAGTAGTTTATATGAGTTATCCCTCTTCTATACCAAATTCCTTGATTTTCTATTTTTTTTCAATTGTTCCAAATGTAAATTCCCCCCTAACAGTAAATAATTAGTACTATTTGTGATACTTAGTGTTCTTTTAATTTTATTCCATGCTTTCCCCCACATTTTACCTGTTCCCCATAATGCATATTGAACCAGTGCCCATCTAGAGGATTCCAATAATTCAATTAAAGTTTTGTACTTAAGGCATTCTGGAGTTATACTTCTCGGAGCAGGGAATACTTTTTCCAGAAGTCTGAGTGATGTCCAAAAAGATCAAACTGGTCCTGGCATAAAGCCATTCTGGTCTTTGCTCACCAAAGTGAGAATATTTTCTTTAATATAATTAATGAACATATGGGTCTATAAGACCCCATATCAAGGGGGTCCTTGCCCTCTTTTGGTATTGAGATGGCTTTGTAAATGGAGGGGGGAAGGTCTTCCTGGGTACAGGAGCTTTCTGATATTTTTTATACATCTCAAAGAGACCGCCAACCCATTAAGGACAGCCACCAGTGCCTGTTCAATCTCCTTGTTGTTTAATGGTGCATCCAATTGAGCCCTAGTTTCTTCAGAAATAACTGGCAGCTCTAACAGATTTAAAAATGGACTGTTTTGGGCATCAGTGGTTCTACTCTGTGTGGTGTATAAATTAGGGCGGGGTCCATTATCTTTGTTACCTGGCTGTTCCTGAGTGCTACATCTTTTTTATGGTCCTGGGCCCTAACAACATCTGCAGCAATTTGTAAGGTTTCTCTGATACTTGTATTGGGCATCTTACATGTTATTATTCATCTTCTCTGTCTCATGTTCCTTAGATCTATCTTACCAGAGCTCCAGTTGTTCTTTCAATTTTTCTTCTTTCTGTCTGAACATTCTTTTATACCGGACAACTTCTCTACAAAGCAGGCCTCTGATAAATGCTTTCCTCCAAGGGGATCATTACGGAGTTAAAGGCACCAGCATGCCTTTGAGACATCTAAAAAGGGACAACAGCAAATCAGGTAAGTAAAATTTAAGCACTGGGTGCTTTGGAGCCCAACCTTTTCCTTCAGGATTGGGTGTTGGTGAGAATTTTACCCAAAGGTTGCATCTTTCGTTTAGCACAAATCAACAGATTGAGTTGCCTGTGTTCTTGCTGAAACCCTTCAATGAAGAAGATGTAACGCCTGGAGTCGTGGATCCACTGAACCGTCACTAGCGATGGCACAAACCTCACCAGAGAGGGGAGTCTAAGTGGCCGTTGGTTTTCACTAGAGCCCACCGCAAGGCGGGACAGGCTTGCTGCGGCAGGTGACCCCCCGGTCGCTACCACTGGCTTGGTCGCTAGTGACGGCAGGCGAGGCGCGGCAGGAGCAGTAGGCAGGCAGAGGTCTGTAGGCGTAATCACAGGTGGCAGACAGTACTCAGGAACAGTTGGAAGGCAGCTGACTGGGACTAGGGACCGGGTAGCGAACAGGAACAAGGAACAAGGACTGAGGTCAGGAACAACAGGGAGCTGGGCCAAACGCTATGGGAAGCATATAGAAGCTCCAACACGAGGGACAGGGCATGCTGGGATTTATAGGGAGTGATACAGTGTAACTTTCAATTAGGGGCGGACTGGCCTTTTAAATCTGAGACAGCCGGCGCGTGCGCGCCCTAGGAGGCGGGGACGCGCGCGCCGGCCGGCACAGCGAGAGATAGGAGCGGAGGAAGGTGAGGCACCCCCAGGGGCCGAAGTAGCAGAAGCGCCGGGTCCCGGTACTGGGACACCGGCGGCTGCCCGCGGGGAGGAGGAGTTGCGGTGGCGGCCCGGAGCACGGGACTCCGCAGCAGCCGTGACAGAAGAGTTGAGGAAAAGCAATATTCTGCAAATCCTCGAACTCTAAGTGGATAATAGAGACCATCTGGACATTCTACCAGGAAGCCTATTAGAGCACCCTTTAAAGGGCAATGAATTCTGAAGTTCATGAATTCTGTACTCATTGACAAAATCTGCATTACTGCTTCTTGCTTATAGACTGGACATTAAGTCATATGACCAACCTTCGGTAGAAGGGTAGATATGGCAAATAAAAAATGGAGCCCCCCCTTCTTTTGTGGCTTGCTACATCCTAATTCATGCTGCTGCTTAGGACGTAAGGAAAAGTGTCATTACTTACTGTAAAATTTCTTTCCTGTAATCCTAAGCAGCAGTATGGACTACTTCCCCAATTTTTTTTCATATGTATTGTCGTTAAAATTACACAAGGAGCCTAGGGTAGGCCAGGTTCTTAGGCGGATCAATTATGTTGTTAATTGTTTTTACCATCTGTTCTATTATTACAGGAAGATAGAATCTTCCCCTATTTGTGCTGCTGCTTAGGATTACAGGAAAGAGAATTTACGTTTAAATAAAAATGACACTTTAACTTCTATGGATGTCTTACCGCTCTGTTCTGTACCTAAAGCCCAACAGGAAAAAATGGATTTTAATAGTTAAGACTATAAAAATAATGTAATCAGTTGATTATAAGATTGTATAAGGATATGAATTATACAGTATAGACATGAAGAAATGTATCTAGAAGGTCACGCACAAAACATGTATTTATTCTGTGGAAAAGCAAGGTCTCACAGTACAAAAATAGAAATGACATCTGTTCAAATAGCATGAAATTATATTACATCCATTTAAACATCTGCTCCTCCCCAATCAGAGTTACAGTCATGTTTGTTTTAGGAACAAAAATTAAAACCTGATTGGTTAATGTTTTTGACACATCTACAGGAAAACAATCTAAATTGGTATGACCCATAGCCAAGATGACTTACAAATGTTACCTTTGTTTGCAAATAAAAGTTGCAATCTTAATGCAAAGTTTATGATTATTATAAAGACTTGAACTGTAAAAGCCAAATCTGAGAAACACGAAGAAATATACAGAAAAACTGAAAATGCACTCCCCAGATCACTAAGCAAACCACAGCAAGCTGTATTTTAAAATGGGGCTATTTGTAAGGCATACAGAAGCAGGGAATTCTTAGTTTTACTTTACATACCACCTCACCTCTTTGTTACTAACATTACGTGCATTACTTAATTAATGCGCATTACAGTTGGAACCTCTCTAGATAAATCCAGTGCCTTTGACCCCTAAACATCACAAATATCCTTCATAATGGATTTCTGCTGAGAAGAGGAAATTTTTATTACAGCTCAGGTTACAACCTGCTTTTTCTTATTAAATGTGTTTCTTTCACAATTTTTCTTGACTGCTTTGTCATTTATCCTGTTTAGGGTAGATTCACACATACCGTATCCGCAGCGGATTTCACGCTGCAAGTTCGCAGCAAACTCCGCTGCGGATACCTTCCCTCTCAGTTTCAATGTGAATACATATGTGATTACATTGTCATCCCGCTGAGAGTATGTAAATGCCGGTCCTCTTAACTTCGCCATCGGGAACATACTTTTACGGATCTACACTCAGCTGCATCCGTGGCTCCTGGATACGGTACATGTGAATCTACCCTTTACAAAATAAAGAACGGTAGGGTTTTAAGATTGGTAAATGTTTGTATCTTCCAGAAGACAAGTAAGCACTGCACCTTTTTATTACACTGTGATTCCATGTAACATGGATCTGAGTTTAGTCTGGTAATAACAGTTAACTAAAATTTGCTTTGTGTCATCCTTAGTGTGGAGTCAAGCTTGGATTCATATAGCTTTATATAACTAGTCCACATCAAGTAGAACTCCTTTAGCTTTGTGTTTATAGTAGTTGTACCTAACATTCCTAGGAAGATAGCGTTATTCATGCGCTACCTTGGGACATCAAGGTCATACCCCTTCAGCCTATATTACACACTCAAGAAAAAGGTTCTGTGGGGTTGTAAAACTAGGTTATGTCCTATGCCGACCCCTTCTTCTTTCATAAATTCCCCAAAATGTACATAAAAAAACAAAGAAATTTATTTTATAGTACTAAACAAACTGCATATTAAAGTACATATCTGAGAAAGATGAAGGAATACAATAGAATGAGAATGTACAAATTTAGTAACAAGGTCTTTGTACTAAGTGTGTGCCCATGTCTGCCTAGATTACTCTTCCTCCACAGCTTGCTCATAACCCTTTTTTTGTGTTCTTCGCCTCTGAAGTGGTTGCTTTTTGTAGTCCTCCTCTTCTTCTTCTTCACTCACTGATATTTCACCCCTGTCTATTTCATTGTCGTTTCCCTCCTCTTCAGATTCAGACTCATCAGAATTCTCTTCTTCCAGATAACGGTAGCCTTTGACTTTGTGGCGTGGACAAGGAATCTTAGGGATTCTTGGTGGCACCTTGAGGCTAATCTTACGCTCCATCCATAGGTATGAGAGGACAGATATCAAGGCAGAGGCCAGCATTAATCCCAGCTTGGCCTGGAATGGCAAGAGATCAGACTACAGATTATACTGCTTATTTTTTTTATGCCGTATCTCTATAAAAATTAAATATAAACACTGGTAAGAAAAGTCCTTAAACAAAGCATGCTGTAGTATTATTCCATCACAGACAGTTTCTTACCTTCATCCTCTGTGCCATTTCAGTGCAGTTAGATTGCTAGGCTAATAAGGTGGTTTGGTGCACTTGGTGTGCAACTACCGCCCCCCAGTGTACAGATCTGCCCTGCAGGTCCGCCCCCAGAGCACCAAATCACCTTATTAGTATAGCGAATTAACTTCAATCTCAGCAGACTCCACTTGAAGTTCCGTCTGTCCCACTAATTTAATGATATTCTCAAGCTCAATTCACTGTACGCCCAAAGAATTGACTGTGTGTTTGCTCGATTAGGGTATGCTCCTGTGCATATTCCGTAGTGGGAACATACCCTAATCGAGCATACACAGAGCACCAAACCACCTTATTAGTATAGCGAATTAACTTCAATCTCAGCAGACTCCACTTGAAGTTCCCTCTGTCCCACTAATTTAATGATATTCTCAAGCTCAATTCACTGTACGCCCAAAGAATTGACTGCGTGTTTGCTCGATTAGGGTATGCTCCCGTACATATTCCGTAGTGGGAACATACCCTAATCGAGCATACACATGCAGTATTTGGGGTCTGTCTGTGCCTAACTAGGTTTCCATACAATGCACCTCAGTGCAGAACAAGACCAACAGCTGCATCACATCAAAGTGCCCAATTAGCCACGTGTAATGCATTTGTCCAATGGTGTGGCCCTTCAGTCAGTCAAGAAAACCATTCATCAAGCCAATCATTTATGCAATCAAGCCACACATGCTCTGTGCAAGTTACACAAAGTCCTCTCCCACAGGGAAGGTTAATAAGACTAATAACCACATGGTCTTTGCTATGCTAAGCATGCTTATTTCTGCAGCAAAAAGGTGTGGTGTCAGTGGCTGAAATTCCGCTCTCACTGACCTCAATTTCACTTCTACTGGCTGTTACACGCTAAGGCTCCCATTGAAGTCAAAGGAAGTTTTAGGGCACATTCAGACTACAGAATTCTCATGAATAACTTTCTGCGGATTTTACCGCTCGTCCCCTCCCGCTCTCATCTCCGCCCGTCCAATAGACTCCATTCTATGGTCAGGCAGGTTCCTCCCAAAGAATTGACATGTCCATTCTTTGGGTGGACAGCGGAATCTGCCTGACTATAGGATGGAGTATATGGGATAGACGGAGATGCGAGTGGGGCGAGCAGTAGAATTCTTGGGATGTTCCCTGTGCGATTCCTCAGTGTGAAGTACCCATAGGCTGGAAACACACACAGACTTTTTGTTTTTTGTTTTTAAACTGCCTCTGCAGTTTTTGTGCCAAAGCCAGAAGTGGATTCAAATGGGATGGAAAATGTAAAGAAAGAACTTGTACTTCTCTTTTCTGTTGGATCCACTTTTGGTTTTGGCACAAAAACTTCACTGGCAGTGTGCAAAAAAACTCTGTGATTCCAGCCACATGCATGTGTCCATAGGTGTACTGTATATGTTAAGTGTGTATGTGTTAGGACTCGAGCCATGCGTTCGGCTCCTGGCATCGCCGATGTGTGCGGCCAAAGCGTTCATAAAAACTGCTCAGTCCGGTTGCTGGGGGGCGCGACGACGGCATCCATAGCAGCCAAACTCCTCATGTTTTTTACCTACTCTGCTCTGCTATTCCATGTTGTAGCAGAGGCCAGGGTTTCACTCCCCTGGCTGATCAACATAGGTGTTGTGTGTGTGCTCACTGATTGTTGACCGACAGCTGACTCACCAGTAAGCTGTCAGTATCTGTGCAGGACCGGGAGCCTTAGCTCCAATCAAGCCTGAGGCTGGGACTACAGGCTCCATAAGTACCAGCATTTGTATCATGTTCTTGCCTGCGAACTATCTATAACCGAGCAGCAAAGTACAAAATCGTGTCCAGAGGGGTAGTCAAAGGGTTAATAGCTGAAGTCAGGTAACCAGAGAATAAATGCAGGAAACGCTAGGTCAAGTAAACTAGGAGCTAGATACTAATCTAGCTCCTAGTTTACTTGACCTAGCGTTTCCTGCATTTATTCTCTGGTTACCTGACTTCAGCTATTAACCCTTTGACTACCCCTCTGGACACGATTTTGTACTTTGCTGCTCGGTTGGTTTTGACTAGGGGCAGCGGGGCGGGTGCCAGCTTCAGGGCTCACCTGTCCTTGTGTTTCCCTTTCCCTTTCCTAACAGTATGTATGTTTGAAATGAATTGTCATTTTGATTTCATTTTGAATTTCAGTCCTTGCTATGCTGTTTTCAGTTCCTGTGCACAGTATACACTTCCTCATGAGTGACTAATAACTATTTTATTTACTTACCATCATGGGCAGTCCAGACCAGAGATATACAATAAATATAGCGAGTGCTTGGAGCCAGTGGTAGATTGTGAACACAAAGTCTTGACGGCCTTTGTCTTCATAAAACATGCCTATTATAACTGGAGAAAATAAAGGATTTTTAGTGAATAAACAGCCCAGTGGTTTCCTCAATCTGGAAAATTTTTCTACACTCCTCAACATTAATATTGCAACAAGAAGAAGAAACCATGATGTTGAACACGTTAAAGGAGAAGTTCAACCAAAACCATTTTTTAATGTTATTACTTATGGAAAGTTAGACAAATTTGTAATGTACATTAATTATGGGAAATGCACATATAGGGCTATTTCCCTTAAAGAGTCACTGTCGTATTTTGTGGGGTTTTTCTTCTTTTTTTTGCAGGAATCAATAGTCCAGGCGATTTTAAGAAACTTTGCAATTGGGTTTATTAGGCAAATATGCCATTATCTGCATTTAAAAATACTTTTTCCAGGTCCCCCCTCCCTCCTCTTTTCCATTCACTGCAAAATATCATGAAATTGTAACTTGTTGCATCACACACAACCCTGTCTGTTCTATAGAGAGGGAGGGGGGGAAAGGGATTTAGTCGGCAGCAGAGAGCAGAGAACAAAGGATTACAGGCACAGAGCTGGGTGAAGCTGTATTTAGAGATCAGAGAGGTCAGTGCTGACTGTCAGAGGAGATAGCCAGGTCATGTAGTTGTAAATTAACTCTTTGTTGTCCTGTTTTGGTGTCTCATTTTCCTCTCTCCATAGGAGAACAATGAAGACAAGGGGGAGAGCTTCACACTGCTTTTTCATGATAAAAATTCATTTTTCGGCTAATAAGCCCAATTACAAAGTTTCTTAAAATCGCCTGTACTATTGATTTGTGCTTAAAAAATTTTTTAATGACAGTGACACTTTAATTTAGTACATAATTGAATCTTCAAATTCTCTGAAATACCGCGACGTCACAAATCAGGGTGTAATTTTAATGGAGGGGGCAGCAGGGGGCACACTATATATAGAAGTCAATGAGTACCATATAGTGCACCCCTTCTGGACACTATTAAATTGATACATGTGTATGTAAATGAAATATACAGTATGTTTTTTTATTGAATACATTTATCAAATACTTTGGGGAGCAAGTGTCCTTGCTCCCCAAAGTATTTGATAAATGTATTCAATCAGTACATTCGCAGGGCACCTAGCAGGGAGGGAGAGAGGTGCCTATGCATCTACCCCCTGTGCTATCCCCATAACATCTGCCGCTGCCGCTGATGAGCAGCTGTGCGGCGGCAGCGGCAGATGTAATGGGGATAGCACAGATACTACTCCCCCATCATCTGCTCATCCTATGAGCAGAGGTTGGAATGAGTAGAACTGTGTATATATGTCCAGCACCGAGCAGGGAGGAAGGGGGGAGGTAGATGCATAGGCACCTCTCTTCCTCCCTGCTCTGCGTCCTCCAAATGTACTGATTGAATACATTTATCAAATACTTTGGGGAGCAAGGACACTTTAAAAGTTTAAAAGTTGTTTTTTAACACAATAACTGCATCACTTGCCGAACGGACCGCAGGACAGATCTTGGATTAAAAGCAGCTATCTGAAGGTACAAGCTGTTTGGGGGGGGACAGATTGTGGGTAAAGAGTCGCTTTAAATATTCCAAACAACTCAATTTATTTAGCATTAAGTATGCGTGTTGTGCACAGAAAGACATGGGTTTGCACACCTTGGCATGCTATTAATGAGATTATTAGTGGTTGTCTGAGAAATGTTCTGCCACGCTGAATGCAATTTAGCAGGCACATCATCAAGATGTGCTACTGGCAGCTCCCTTTGCAATTAAAGGGGTTTCCAGCGCTACAAAAACATGGCCACTTTTCCCCCTACTGTTGTCTCCAGTTCAGGTGTGGTTTGTAATTAAGCTCCATTTACTTCAATGGGACTGAGTTTCAAAACCCCACCCAAACTGGAGACATCAGTAGGGGGAAAGTGGCCATGTTTTTGTAGCGCTGGATAACCCCTTTAAGACCAGAAGGGTCTGGTTGCCATACAATATGCCACACCACAATCTTGAAAGTAGGACTGGCATAAAGTTCTTTTGTGAAGGTGTTGCCCTGTCTCTGGCTATCATTCCTTAAAAAGTGTCACTGTCACTTCAGAAAACTTTAAAAATGTCATAGAGACATGTAAAAAGTTTTGAACGGTCTGGGTCTGAGGGTTCAGACCCGTACCAATTGGGAGATAGAGCCAGGAGAAGACGCTCACAGCTTTGTCACATGATCAGACGGACTGATCAGTCAGGCTCCATAGAGCTCAATTGTACAGTCCCACTGGTCACGTGACTCAGGGCCAGGAGAGGATGCACTGCAGCATGCTTCTCCCGGCTCTATCTCCTGATCGAAACACTCAGACCCGGACTGATCATAACTATGATTAAGACTGAGTACGATTGAAACGCGTAAGCAACCTATATTTATGGATTTTATGTGAAGCTTCAATAAAGTTTTTGGACTATACCGAGTTGCTGGAAATCCTTTGCATATACTACTGCGCTGAGTCTATGTATTCTACTGCGCAGTGCAGGACAACTGGGAAGTATCGGAAGTCTGCTTAACCCAGATAACAAGCTTGGAGCTTGTATTACCCACCTAGGTTGGGTAGGGGGCATAAGGCGGTCAGACTTACGAGTAATCTCTTCTATTAAACACCTCTACTGTTTCGGCAGAGTACACTTCTACCTTGGACAAGGCCCCTCTGGCAATTCCTCTACTCTCTCTACTGCAAAGCAACTTCTTTTTTTTTTTGTTGTTGTCTATAAATGACACTGCCACCTTATGCATTTTTTTTTATTTAATAATGTTTTTATTGTTTTCATAAAGAATACTTTAAAATCAATGAACACCATTAACAAAGACAACCATATATCCCCCCTCCCTATCTGTTGGACAGAAATACACTCCCATAAACAACAACTTCCTGATGCAGTATACTTCGCGGGGCGCCAATAAGACCTAATCTAAACAATTCTTCATCCCTTTATCACCCCTCCTATTACTATACTAATTACATTAATGACTACCATATTCCTATAGGCGGTCCTGCCCCATCCCCCCTTAGAAAGACCAGGCCACAGGCCGGAGCCGACCCCACAACCGACCCAATTCTGCCACACAACACAAAATAAATAAACAAATAAATAAATGAAAATAAATAAATAAATCATTAAATAAAAATTAACTATATAGATACACGTATAGATGCATATACACATAGATGTATACACACATTTATACATGTGCATATTCCTATACACAAATAAACCAGAAAAATAAACAAATTACCACCCCCTTTGACCTTCCTCCCTACACCTCCTTTCATTCATCCATTCTGTTGTCTTCACACCACCCACACCCCTTTCAAGGGCACGACTGATGTCCAGAACTAATTGCAATCATGCCAGAGAGGATCCGTAGAGCTCCGCTCATCAGAACCCCCAGACCCCCTCGTGCCCCTCCCAGGGTGGTTCCCCCTGCCCATATATCATGGACAGGGAGCCGTTCCACAAGAAACACAAACCTCAATCTAGCGAACTTATTATATAAGCTTAGTTATGTCAGAGGACAGTGGCCAAAAGGGGGGTACACACACACACAAAATAAATAAGTAAAATAATAATACATACAAAATGGGACAAAAAATATCATATTCTGAAACCATGTGACACTTGACGCAGTCCGCCATGACGCCGGCACCCCCCTGCCCCCAGCCCCCCAAAGGCCGGGAGGAGCAGGACCCCCCCCCCCCCCCAAAACTATGTTATTCCCTCAGAAAAAGAAGCAGTACATCAGGCGCCCCGAGAAAACTCCACAGGTTACAAATCTCGTTTTGGGAAGGAGAATACAACCACTTATATCAGGTATTTAGATTTATCTTCCCAATATACCTCCTGTAGTTGTACCAACCCTCCTCAACTTTAGGGCAGTATATTGTATACTGTCTACACCCCCCCCCCTTATATGCTGGTGGAGAAAAAAAAATAACTAAGTAAATAAAGTTGAAAAAAACAAAACAAAAAAAAACCTAATATGTACTCCAATAACCCTCCCATTTCCCAACTAGTTCTTCCAAGGTCCCGTCCTTATTTTTCTTTATAAATTTATTATGCCAGAGTTCATGACTAAGTATTTCACTACCCACTACCTTCCATTCCTTTATTGTTGGGGGGGTTAGGCGAAACCCAATTCCACAGAATAATCAACCTGGCAGCAAAAAATAACTTATAAATCACCATTCTAGTGGTTTTCAACAAATGCTGATCCTCCATAACTCCCAATATTGCACATACATATTCATCTTCTATCTCTAATTCAAACAATCGTATCATAATTGTGAAAACTTCACTTCAAAACTCCCTTACTTTTACACATAACCACAAGTGATGATCCAAGGACGGATCCTCAAACCCACATCTATTACAGCCTGTATGATCTTCTTTACGCCATTTTTTAATATCAGCCAGTGAATAATACAATCTGTGTGTACAAAAAAATTGTGTAATCTTGTGTTTTTTATTAGGGATGGTCTGAACCTGCCAAGGTTCGGGTTCATATGAACCCGAACGCTCGGCATCAGATTCCCGCTGTCTGCCCGTTCCGTGGAGAGGGTGGATACAGCGGGAGGACCGCCTGGAAAACTGGGATACAGCCATAGCCATAGGCTGTATCCCAGTTTTCCAGGCGGTCCTCCCACTGTATCCACCCTCTCCACGGAGCGGGCAGACAGCGGGAATCATTGCCGAGAGTTCGGGTTCGTACGAATCCGAACCGAACTCAGTTCGGACCATCCCTATTTTTTATCAGTGATATAATTCTTAGCATTCCCATAAGCTTTTCCCCAAAATTCATGATCCTTCTCACTAATTATCTTCTCCCATTTCTTCTTAGAACCAATAATAACCTAGAAAATACTCCATGTGAAGCATTATAACAGGTAAATCCCTTCTCTCCTGGGTGTAAATGTCGCCATGCGTCAAGCCATCCAAACTCGTCCATGAGCTTAACCAAAAGCGAGCCTGAAATCCTAAGATTATCCTTACCCTTCGCCCTCACTCTATCTAGTTCCTTGTTGGGCACAGCATTGAAATCACCCATCATAAAGAACGGCCAGTCTCTATATTTGGCAGCGAAACCATGAAACCTAACACAGACATCTATGGAAAATGGGGGGGGGGGGGGGAATATACACAAAAGCAAAAACCACCGGAACCGCTTCCAGCTTGCAGGCCATAAAGATATATCTACCCTCAATGTCTACTTCCACTTGAATAGGACACAGATCAATGGATTTATGTATCATAAGACTCACACCTCTTGCATATGTTGAATACACAGCATGGTATTGTTGAGACACCCATCGGCGGTCTAGGACCTGAACCCTATCCGCATCCAGATGCGTCTCTGTAATGCAAATTATAGCCGGAAGGTGTCTCAAGAGTTCTCTTAATACCGCATATCTTTTAATTTTTTCATTAATCCCTCTGGCATTCAAAAAAACAATTTTCACCATTCAAGGCACAAGACGATCAATCTCCCCCCCCCCCCCCATCACACCCAAAAAAAACAAAACAGCAGACACCCCTCCCCCCACCCGACACCCATTTCCACATACCACCAGTAGATCCCATTTCTATACTTGTTATTACCTTTTCAGTCTCCTTCCCCCAGTTCTGAGCCTGCTGTTTTCTGCTGAATACACAGAAAACTGTGTGTGAGATGCTCGCTCTGTCTCTGTTTACATGAGATGTGTCGGAAGGGAGGGGGAGAGGAGGGGGATATGGATGAACAGTTCTCACACAGTTTTCTGTGTCTTCAGCAAGAAGCAGCAGGCTCAGAAATGGGGGTAGGAGACTTAAAAGGTAATAAGTGTACAACAATTTTGTTTATCTCCAGGAGGGGGATGATTTAGCATTTATTTCACCTGAGTACAATATCCCTGTCACATGTAGTTTAAGGTGGATTTTCTACTTAAATTCCAAACTCAAAATAAGCAACAAAGTGCTATGAATGTTTATATACTTCTGAAAAAATTATGTAGTTTTAAAGCCACCATGCATTCTTTATGTTTCACTAAATTCTTGTAGATTTGCACTAGACTCAATTTAAGGCCATTTTACGTAGCCAGTCTTAATCACTGGCATTTATTTAATGAGGCATTACACAACTTGACCAATCATAATCTGGACCACATGAACAATCACTAGGTTGTTTGTACATCTTTCTATTTCTCGGCCAATTATCAGGAGTCAGTGTCCTTATAAAACCTATTCACCCGATAATTGGCCCATGTAAAAAAAGGGCCTTAATAGATTGTCCAACATTTTTTTCTTATTGGAAAAGGGAATCTTTTGTAATCTGCCCCTTTCCCTTAATGCCCTTTTACACAAAATAAATATCGGCCGTGTTCGGATGATATTGGCAGTTACGTCTTGTGTAATAGAAGGCAACGATCAGCTGACATGCACGATGTCTGCTGATCATTGCAGTCGTTTGTCTTTCAACATCTGCTGCTATCAGACCGCTGCTATCTGTTATGGGCTGCCTGGACAATCTAGCCATCACATTTGTATGTGGACAGGACATTCTGAAAATATACAGAACATTTAAAAAAAAACTTTTGTGTGCGTTTCCCATAGGAATCAATAGGTTCTATACTGTCCATAATTACAGACAGTATATAGAAATATATGGTCATGGAGGTCAAGGAGGCTTGAGGGTTATCTGTGTGTTTAGCATGTCTATTACTAATGTCTATATTAGAAAACATAAACTTAAAGGATTATTCCCATCACAGCTAATATAGTTAAACTATAGGACTCGTCAACTTAAATATTTTTACAAATACATTCTTTATCAAATTTGCCTAATCTCGATTTACTGCTCTTTGCCTCCCATTGTTGACAGTTTTTTTAATTTTTTATTTTCAAATATGCTCACTCTCTATTTCCGGCTTTTGTTTGAGGTAATGCAGGTTCCAAACAAGTTTAACCACCTGTTAAGTTCTGTTACCTAGATAAGTGGGTGGATGCATGAATTCTCCTTACTAAAGAACACCACATAGCTCACTTTCACTTGGCAACTGCCTTCTGGCCAGTATTGGGGAGTGGCCTCCCTGGACTTGACTGCAACCAGTGGGTAGCTCTTTTTTGCCAAATGTCATAGATGTAGACACCCTAGCTCAGACTTTTGACATATGATATGGTTATGCCCACCTATCTCTGCCTTTTGGGCCGATGTCATATCTACATTAGCTCTCAGGTTGGATGTTACATTTGCCAACCTAAAATGTGTATGTATGGCATTCTGAATGAGGAAGTATGGCTGCATTACCAGAGAATTTTCCTGCATGATTTTTTTGGGGGTGTGCAAAACAATAGTTCTGCATTAGATTGACTGTAGACCACTTAGACCAATTAATAGGTGGGATAAATTCCATTTTGCCTTAGGGCCATATTACACGGCCCGATCACCAATGTAAACAAGCATTGATCTGCTAGATCAGCGCTTACTGAGACTTATACGGCTTGAATATCGTGCAACAAGGGATGCACGGACATAGTTAGCGATGTCCGTACAGCCCTTGCCTTTAGTGTAGCATAATAAAGTTCATAAATACCTGTCCATGCTCCTCACTGTGGGCAGAATCCAGGAACTACCAGGGAGCAGGCAGCAGCACATTGAACGTGGACAGGTATGTATCAGGGCTCCAGATGGCGACCAAAATGGTCGCCAATGCGACTGACATTTTGCAAATGGCGCCCAGATTAATAAATCTGGGCGCCATTTGCGACTGGCCCCGGCGGCGGCGCGCTGTCTCTTTAAGATGCGCGGCTGATGCGCGGCTGCCGGGGGTGTTCCATCCTATCCCCGGCAGCGCGGCGCATCAGTGAGCTGCCTGGGGCCCTGACTTCCGGCACAGGAAGCGCACGTCAGAGACGCTTCCTGTGTCAGAAGTCACAGCCCCGGCGTACACTGACGCGCCGCGCTGCCGGGGATAGGATGGGACACCCCCGGCAGCCGCGCATCAGCCGGGGACAGCACCTAAAGAAGAAGAGGATCGCCGGGGGAGCGGGTTGTCAGGTGAGTTTGTGTGTTTGTTTTTTTTAAATATTGCTTAGCATAGAGGAAAGGGGGGGGGCTTTATAATGGGGGGAAGAGAAGGGGGGCATCTATAATGGGGGGAGAAGAGGGGCCATCTTCAAGGGGGGGAGAGGGGGCCATCTATAAGGGGAGGGGGTATCTATAAGGGGGGGAGAGGGGGCCATCTATAAGGGGAGGGGGTATCTATAAGGGGGGGAGAAGAGGGGGCATCTATAATGGGGGGGAGAGGGGGCATCTATAAGGGGAGGGGGTATCTATAAGGGGGGAGAAGAGGGGGCATCTATAATGGGGGGGAGAGGGGGCATATATAAGGGGAGGGGGTATCTATAAGGGGGGGAGAAGAGGGGGCATCTATAATGGGGGGAGAGGGGGCATCTATAAGGGGAGGGGGTATCTATAAGGGGGGAGAAGAGGGGGCATCTATAATGGGGGGGGGGAGAGGGGGCCATCTATAAGGGGAGGGGGTCATCTATAAGGGGGGGAGAAGAGGGGGCATCTATAATGGGGGGGAGAGGGGGCCATCTATAAGGGGAGGGGGGTCATCTATAAGGGGGGGGGTCATCTATAAGGGGGGGGGAGAGGGGGCATCTATAATGGGGGGGAGGAGGGGGCATCTATAATGGGGGTAGAGAGGGGGCATCTATAAGGGGAGGGGGCCATCTATAAGTGTAGGGCAAACTGGCTGCAAACACTGGGAGATAGATATATGCACAATTATTATTATCAGGGCCCCTCAGGTGTCTGTATTGTAGGGGGTCACTTGCATTAGTCACTAGGTGAGAGATATATCTATCTATATACACATCTTGTGGGGGGTCACTATGGCTGCAGTCATAAGTCTAGCTCAGTATGTATAGACTGTTGCAAGCTTTTAAAGGGAACCTGTCACCCCCGGTGACGGGGTGACAGGCTCCCAACCCCCCGTTAGAACCCCCTATACTCACCTCATCGCGCCGGGCCCCGCTTCTGAAGATGGTCGGGTCACGGAGATCTCAGCCGCTGCAGCCCGGCGCGCACACTGAGAGATGAGTCCAACGCTCATAGAGAATGACAGAGCGCTGGACTCTCCCGTCATTCTCTTTGAGCGTTGGACTCATCTCTCAGCGCACGCCGGGCTGCAGCGGCTGAGATCTCCGTGACCCCGACCATCTTCAGAAGCGGGGTGAAGATGAGGTGAGTATAGGGGGTTCTAACGGGGGGTTGGGAGCCTGTCACCCCGGCACGGGGGTCGACAGGTTCCCTTTAAGTTCAAGTTCAGAAGAGTAAGCCTCATTAGAAGGCTAGCCAAGTGAAGCTGAAGTACTGAGTCAGACTGAAAACGTTCAACATGGAAACTTGCAACTTGACAACCATATACAAACTAAGAAAAGAAAGGATCTAAAGGAGGAGGATGCTGCCGCGGCCTCTGCACACAGTAAGTCCCATTTAACATAACATTAATTTTACATGGTTTAAAATGTTGGCGACCAAATATTCTATTTGGCGCCTAAATTTTTCAGGTTAGGAGCCAATGGCTCCTAGGTAAATTTTTTAGTCTGGAGCCCTGTGTATGAACATTAATATTTTCTTTACACATTCATCAGCCGTCTGATGATCGTTGTCATCAGCTGATTATTATCAGATTGTCACTCTGTGTAATATGTAGTAAGTGCTTTGTTTCGTAAAAACGTATGAAAAAAAAAGTGAGACTAAGCTAAGCCTTAATGCCTATCAATATCTGGGTAGTTAAAATCTCTCATTATCACTACTGTGTTTGCCTGCACAGCCCACTCTACTTATGTATGCAGCAATACAGGGTACTGTCTCCTTATTGATATTTGAGGGGTCTATAGATTAAACCAAAAGTTCTACCCACAAGATTTCCATGTCCTCACAATCATCATCCCCTATTGCATCTTTCACACTTTCATTCCACATCTAAACATACAAACATATTCCTGTTCAACATAACAAAATCAACTAAAAAAAAAAGGTTCTACCAAAAAGTAAAGTACAGTGGTACCTTGGTTTAAGAGTAACTTGGTTTAAGAGCGTTTTGGTTTAAGAGCTCACAGTTTTTCAAAATTGTGACTTGGTTTAAGAGCATTGCTTTGGTTTAAGAGCTCCCTGTACTGGGTGGGAGGGCGAGTGGTGGAGGGGTATGGTCTGCATAGCAGGGTCTACAGCACTGTACTCTGGCCCAGGAAGTCTCCCTCACCTTCCAAATCATGGCAGATCCACTTCAGGCTGGGGCTTACATCAGGGGACAGGACTGTGGGGGTAATCTCTTCATAGCTGTAACCCCTCCCCCCCGGACAGAGAGTGCTGCATGTATGTGCCCACATATTCCCCGCTCATTCCTTCATGCTCCCTGCAGTCTCTGTCAGCCCTTGTGTTTCCCATCCTCTCCATTACTGTACAGTAACTTATAATATCACATATTCTGCTGTTTCTAAATATATTTTTTTTATTATTTTTACATGTTATTCAGAATAATAAATGATTATTTTTGGGGTGTGGAACCAATTGTCTACATATCAGTGATTTCTTATGGGAAAATTTGCTTTGGTATAGGAGTGGATTTGGATTACAAGCATGGCCCCTAAACGCATTATGCTCGTAATCCAGGGCACCACTGTATAAGCATGGTTTCAAACCTGCATTTGTCTCTGTTCATGAATGGATCCCTCCATATTAAATGAATGGATAAGCACAATAACTAAACTAATGAGCAAACTTATTGAAAAATTATCAATTTTTTAATGTTCAGTTTGCAGTTTGGCTTATTAATATCAACTCTATCATAAAGGATATTGACAGATAACTTGTGAACGGAAATTCCTTCTGTTTAGATCTGTCATCATTGCATCATTGACTAGAATGTTAAAAAAAATGGATGTGCATTTTCCGTTTGTGTTCTGATCTTTTGAACGGACAAAAAATTTTATGTCCGTCCCAAAATACTGAACACTGATGAATTTGATGAAAACAGAGCAAAACTGAGACAAAGAGAGCACAATAAACACCATTTGAAATTAAAGGGGAGTTCAACTGATCCATTTTGTTCCATTTCTCAGTGATCAAAACAGAGAAGAGAAACAGAATTGTGCGGAGGGTAAACCTAGCCTAGCATTGAAAATACTTACTGCTGACGCCAGTCTTGTTCACTGCAGTGCCAATACCCCACAGGACAGCCACCAAATACAGCAGGGGACTCTGTGACTGATCCCTGGGAGCTGGACTCCAGAAAAACAGGCCAATGAGAAGACAAGAATGGAGTAATGGTCCAAATGTCAATGGAATTTGTCGAGGAAGGCGGAGAAAGGAAAGTCCAAGAGAAGAGAAGACACAGGCTGATAGACCATAGGCTGTTAGGATATATGGAAGATTCTCCAGCCCAATAGAGCATACCCCATAGCCCTGGTAAAAAGATTGGTAAAAAGATTAGAGCAATAAACAAATACGGGAATGATAAATATATAATTATCTACTTGCTTGTCTGCTGGTACTTAAATGGGCAGTGTCATTATTAATAAATACTGTTATCAGCAGGAGAGGTAATATACTACATCTATGCAATTTGCTTGATTGATTTTTGGTTTGTTTTTTCTATAGGAAATACAATAAAATAAAACTGGCCACTAGGTGTCTCACAATTTTTTATTCGTCATGCCAGGTACACTTTAAAATCTGCAGAAGATAGCAGAAATCAATAAATCATGAAAGTGAATAATATGACATATTGGGCCTCATGTATGAAAGTTACTGCCAAAATCACTTTGTAGCTAAAAATGATGTAATAGTGATCATACTGGTTTCTATGGACAATAACTCCGGTTGTACAGTGCACTAATTGATGTCCACTATTTCTCTGAACACTTATGAGTATGCATGGACAGTTTTATAGTGACAAATAGCAGGGCAGTCATACAAAATACATTTTTAGAAAAACATTTATAAAGAGTTTTGTAGTGTATTTATGTGCATCATAAATGGGGATGTCACTCACCAAAGCAAATCCAGTGCAGGCAAAGAGAACCTCAAATCCAGTGTAAATGAAGTAAGGAGCCAAACAGCGCAGGCGATAGTCTCTGGCATGTTTGAAGGGTAACTGGAATATATTTCCCCAGCCTATACTACGGAGGTCAATCTCTTCAGCTGGACGATATGCAGAACCACAGAGGATCAAAATCTAAATAAAAGAAATTAAAGGGGTTGTCCAGCGAAAATCTTTTACTTTCAAATGAGCTGATATCAGAAAGTTATATAGATTTGTAATTTACTTCAATTAAACAAATCTCAAGTCTTCCTATACATATTAGGTGCTGTATGTCATTCAGGAAATGTTTTATTTTCAGTCTGGCACTGCTCTCTGCTGACATCTCTGGCCGAGACAGGAACTCTGTCTCGGTTTTCTATGAATCCCCATAGAAAACCTCTTCTACTCTGGACAGTTCCTGTCTCGGCCAGAGATGTCAGCAGAGAGCACTGTGTCAAACTGAAGGGCAGCATGGTGGCTCAGTGGTTAGCACAGTAGCCTTGCAGCACTGATGTCCTGGGTTCAAATCCCACCAAGGGCAACATCTGTAAAGAGTTTGTATGTTCTCTTCGTGTTTGCGTGGGTTTCCTCCAGGTACTCCAGTTTCCTCCCACACCCAAAAACATACAGATAGGTGAATTTAGATTGTGAGCCCTATTGGGGACAGGAAGCAATAATTGGCAAAACTATTTGAAGTGCTGCGCAATCTGTGTGCGCTATACAAATAAAATAAAGGCATTATAATAGAAGTAAATTAGGAATCTAGATAATTTTCTGACACCAGTTGATTTGTAAGAAAAATATTTTTGCTGGACAACCCCTTTAGGTAGACACATCATAAACATAATTTCCAACTGATAATTAGAAAGCGTTTTCCCCTCTCTTACCAACAGCATAGATGACAGGGCTACCAGCATAAGCGCGCTTTCAATATAAATAAGATTCACACTGGAGGGCAGAGAACGTAGGACAGTCACATTAAACCCTGGAAGAAGTCCACCTGGTATAGAGGCACCTGCAAAAAAATTGGCCAACACATAGCAGTTTGCAATTTAGTGTAGAACAGAACCTCTGAGAACTCTTTTTAGAGTGGCTGCTCACTTACCACACTGCTTGACATCACATAATGTGTGGTTATATCCATAAAACAATTTTCTAAGGAAAAAGTAAACTGGAAATTGGGATAAGACAAAGCACAGCTGTAAAGAGAAGTGAGAGATGTGTGAATTATAGGTCAGACACAGATAGTTGTATAAAAATAAAACTGGTGGCCACTCACATGGAAGATAGAGAAGAAAATGCTCTGAAAAATGATTATGTATTTATGGCTTGCTCCTCGAGGCCTCCGCTGCTCTCGTGTGTTCTCCTCCTTATAATTTACAAACTCATAATATCTTTGAGCCATCCTGAAATGACAAAACCCACTGTATTCTGGGATTTAAGTTTGATTTATTCTAGGATAAAAGAGTATAAGCTTGTCTTTTGTACGGTCAAGGAAAATAGTCAGACTCTTACCTGGTAATGTAATTGCCCATGGATGCCCAGAAGGGGACTATCATGGCTCCAATTACTGTAGCAGAAGGTACAAGTGTGTAGTATCTTTCCCAGTAGTTGGTAGAGACAAACAAAGCATAGATTCCAGAGGATAGAAACATCATCCATTTTGTACCAAAGTACCTGCAAAGCAAGTGTCTGGTAAGAATTGTACAGCATACATGACCTCGAAGGTAGCGATTTTATAGTTCATTACCATCAGGGGCATATTTACATTTGTTTCAGCCATAGAACACTAGATGGGCCATGTGCCACCCAGGGTACATGGCCTGACTAGTGTGCCTGGTGGTTCAGGGAAATGCCAATGTTAATTGTACCTATGTCCTCAACATGCAGATACAGTTTGGGGCTGCGTTCACACTACGTATATTTCAGTCAGTATATTTCAGTCAGTATTGCAACCAAAACCAGGAGTGGATTAAAAACACAGAAAGGCTCTGTTCACACAATGTTGAAATTGAGTAGATGGCTGCCATATAACAGTAAATAACTTCCATTATTTCAATATAACAGCCGTTGTTTTAAAATAACAGCAAATATTTGCCATTAAATGGCGGCAATCCACTCAATTTCTGTGTTTTTCATCCACTCCTGGTTTTGGTTGCAATACTGACTGAAATATACATATACTGACTGAAATATACGTAGTGTGAACGCAGCCTGAGGCTAGGTTCACACTACGTATATTTCAGTCAGTATTGTGGTCCTCATATTGTAACCAAAACCAGGAGTGGATTGAAAACACAGAAAAGATCTGTTCACACAATGTTGAAATTGAGTGGATGGCCGCCATTTAATGGCAAATATTTGCTGTTATTTTAAAACAACGGCTGTTATATTGAAATAATGGCAGTTATTTACTGTTATATGGCGGCCTTCCACTCAATTTCAACATTGTGTGAACAGATCCTTTCTGTGTTTTTAATCCACTCCTGGTTTTGGTTGCAATATGAGGACCACTATACTGACTAAAATATACGTAGTGTGAACCCAGCCTAAAGCTATAGTGGAGCAGAGAGGCATTGGCTCTCTCAAGCGGCCTAATGGAGCTGTGTCACAGAGGGGAGGGAATATTGTCACCCTGGGGGCAGCGGGCCAGCCCCGAATGCATAGAGCTGGGCCAATGCACGGCAAAAGAATGGTGGGCGTTGCTTACAAAACAAAACAAAAAACACGCCATGGGCATCCCCGTGCCATCGCCGATTGGCCCATGTCCAAAAAAAAAAGCAATGTACCAGATGGTACATTCGTTTTAGATCACTTAAGGGGCCGTAAGGGGCAAAACTACAGGCTGGGGGGGGGGGCAAAAGGGGCAAGTAAACCATATAAGTGTTTTGGTGGCACAAAGGGGGCACTATTATGCAGCATCGCAGTACCCATATCTAAGCTATTAGAAGTGAAAGGTTATAAATATAGCGGAGGCCAGGAATCCCTCGCTAAGTTTCTAAATCTGTGTTCAGATTTCATTTGTATGCACTGTCATTTTGCTTGTCACACTGCTAAACAGAGCTAGTATTGCATTCACTAATGTATTTTGGATTTGCAAGGGCTAACACAGTATAAGGTATAACACGGAACCTAGGGACAGAGAAGCCCTGTAGTGGACTCTACTGTATTCCTGCTAGGCATCATATCAGTATGATGCCAGGAGCAGTGAAAGTGTTTGAAACTTCGCAGCTTCACGGCTGTGTCATTACAGTGCCACAAAGATGCAAAAACTTTCCCCACTCCCGGCATCATATTCTCCCAGGTTAAACCTTTTCTGTTTTTTTACCAATCACTGCAAAGCTAAGTCTAACTCTCTTCCCAGACACCTGGAATGTTATAGTTAGGCCAGCTTAGACTAATGTGCAGACACGGCCTGTTTGCTCTTTGCTAGGCCCTGCAAAATGCTAAGCTTCAGACCTAATCAGTTTTAGTTCCCTGTAACACATGCTTAAAGCAAGCTAAAAATCTATTCAGGTTGCTGTCTACATCTAGGACAGATCTGGGTCGAGAATATAGTGAACACGGCACTGTGTGGAGAAGAGAAGATTTTGCTTTCAGGCTAATAGGACAAATCTCCTCTAATGAACCTGTTTCTGAACTGACAGGGAAATTGACAAGACAGGAGAGAGAAAGCTGTTCAAGGACTTTGCCACTACATCAACTTAACCTAGTGAGCTTAAGGGGCGAGTCATGGGTGGAAGAAGTCATCATGGAGGTCTGGTGGGGCCAGATAAAAGGAAGAGGAAAAAGAACACCTCCAAGTAGAGACTCCCTGTAAGTAATTGGATGTAACTGCACTATAATTACTTATAGGGTCTGCAGAGCCTGTGTGGAGATGGTATCTAACAGTATATGGTTACTGTATGGGGGTAAAGGTTTGTCTTTGTGTAGTAGTTGTCATTCAATAACTACCACATTCAGCCCATATGTGGTGGTCATGATCATTGTGACACTATTATTTGTCCCTTGTATAATGGTATTATTGGTAATATTAACTTTGTAATTTGTTGAGTAACAGTAAAATGATCATATGTGTAATGACAGCCACTCAGCTATCATTACATATGCAGGGAGGTCATTCATTACACAATGCAGCGTGTGAATGCCCCCTAAGTTTGCGCTGGTAGGTTTTAGATTACACCTATTACAACTAATAGTTGTCTCACTTCCTTAAAAGGTAATGTGTCAAAATGTTGGTGCATAGCATGGCATTTTAGGCCACACCCCTTTCCCACTATGCCATGCTCACATGAAGGCAATTGTGGTGCATCAGGCAGAGTAAATATGGGGCATTGACAGCAGGGCCGGCTCCAGGTTTTTGTGGGCCCTCAGGCGACAGAACCTCAGAGGGCCCCTCATCCATCCTAGAGGGTGCAACAAGCCCCAGCCCCTGTTACCTGGGATGAGCAGTATGCTGAGGGTTCCCTGCTTACACCTGCGCTGCAAGATAGAGTGCCTAGGCTTCTAGCAACTTTGCTCTATCCGGATCAGTTCCTTTACTCTTT
This sequence comes from Dendropsophus ebraccatus, assembly GCF_027789765.1. NCBI lineage: Eukaryota > Metazoa > Chordata > Amphibia > Anura > Hylidae > Dendropsophus > Dendropsophus ebraccatus. The sequence continues at coordinate 83,390,552 of NC_091461.1, read as the reverse complement.
ACGGATACTGTCCTTCCTTCTGGTTCTCGGCGTGTATTGAGTTGATCCCTGACTTGCCCTCTCTAGTAGCGACTGGGTAACACTGCATAGTGTTTAGAGGTGTTGCTAGAGGGAAACTGTGTCTAGGTCTTGCATGTGCATGTATTCTGCTCAACGTCTAGACCACAACTAACTGGATACTGAGGGTCCAACTTGACTGCTGTAGGGACCGTCCTAGCTTGCGTCCTTCCTCTACAGAATGCAGAGTAAGACGACCTTACACTTCCTCTACCCATGTGACTTCCTTCCTACAGCGCATATAAGGTGTGCTGTGAGTGGGTGAGGAGTGCGTGTGAGAGATGTAAGGAGAAAGGTGATAGGAGAGAAGAAGAAAGAACTCTCACTGGTCTATAGATCCAGGTGATACATAAGAAACAATAACTCTTTAGTTTCGACAGCTGTGCAATATCTAAATACAGTTAAACATAACGACACCTAGTGGTAAAACTCTGGTACTACTACATTACCACTTACACAGATAAGTACAGACTTTTGCAAATGGTGTAACTAATAGCAACACCCGTGGTGGGACACCACATGTGCACTGCTGTTGCCTTTAAACTCTATAGGACTGCCAAAGATAGAAATGAACAATGTCCTTTACTTCTGTTCACTAATAAGTTTCCCTACCACAAATTACATTATATTACCTTGCATTATAGTTAGCTATATAATACTACAAAATATAGTACACACTAACCTGATAAGGACAGGAGTATATAACAGGGCAGCTATTGGGGTGACATTAATGCCCATCAGCATCTTGTTATCAATGTCCTGAAGTCCCATGTTACCATACTTAACTTCTCTGTAAGTTTCATCATAATGTAAAATCAGCTGCATCTCAAGTAGCCCTAAAAAAAGTGATGACAACATTATGACATTACTTATGTCAGTACATATTCCTACTGTAATCCAGAATGTAGTCTTTAATTCTATCCTGAAAGAAGTTACCAGGTTGGCCGTTCTGTCCAAGATGGTTATAGACAAGCTTAAAGGAGAAGTCCGGTGAAAATTTTTATTAAAGTGTTGTATTGCCCCCCAAAAGTTATACAAATCACCAATATACACTAATTACGGGAAATGCACATAAAGTGCTTTTTTCCCTACACTTACTACTGCATCAAGGCTTCACTTCCTGGATAACATGGTGACGACCCGACTCCAAAAGCTGTGCGGGCTGTGGCTGCTAGAGAGGATGATTGCAGGCGGACACTGAGGGACACAGGGCACTGGAGGGACACTGAGCATCCCTCTGCCATCATCCTCTAAAGCAGCCACAGCTCTTTATGTGCATTTCCCGTAATAAGTGTACAGTATATTGGTGATTTGTATAACTTTTGGGGGGGCAATACAATACTTTCATAAAAAATTTCACTGGACTTCACCGGTCATTTTTTATTATTTGGCAACCAGGAGGGGGAAAATTAATACAGAATCCTAACTTACCTCTCTTCATGCCCATGTATCTACACGGGCTCTGGACCCCAGCCTGATGATGTCACGCCAAGGGGAAAATGCCTTCCCGGCTGATGGACTGCACGCTCAGCCAATCAACCAGGTCGGGACGTCAGCTGAGAGAAGATAGTGGTGCCTGGCGGGGGTCCCAGAAAGGCAATCCAGCACTGAAGAGGCACGGGAAAATTGTTTTTTATGTTTCCCCCTACCCCTGCTTTTTTAAACATGACAGCTGCATTTAAATGTCTTTTATAGCTCCATTCCTGGTGTCTAGTGGCTGGATCCCCGTGGATCCGTGATGTGATCATGGAGGGGGAGTCCATTGTACTGGCCAGGACAGGACTCAGCGTCAGAATGATGCTGATCCCGTTTCAGCAATCTGTAGATCTAATTGATCAGTGCTCTATTAAGTATACTACACTGATCTCTATAAGAGATACGTGTAGTTGTATTAGAGGTCCCCCAGGGGGACTTCTAATTAATGTGTATGTAAAAAAAAAACAAAAAAAAACGTTTTATTAATAAAAAATCCCCTCCCCTAATAAAAGTTTGAATCCCCCCCTTTTCCCATTTTATAAATAAAAATAAATAAACAAACAAACATGTTTGGTATCGCCGCATGCATAATACTAAATTATCTCATTCCTACAGACCTTCTCATGTGTGTCTGTAGGTAAAAAAAAATGCAAGTGCTATGGCCAATTAAACAATAGGAGGAAAAAACAAAAATGCAAAAAAATGAAAATTAGCCTGGGAGGGAAGGGGTTAAAAGCTGGCTGGCATAGAAGAGCAGAGCCTTGTAAATAGCAAACAGTTCCTAATGGCAGAAAAATTTAAAGGAGAACTCCAGCGATTTTTTTTCTTTCAAATTAACTAGTATCTAGTAGAAAATTACTTCTATTAAAAAATCTCAAGCCTTTCAGTACTTTCCAGCTGCTGTATGTCCTGCAGCTAGGGGTGTATTCTTTTCAGTCTGACACAGTGCCCTCAGGAACAGAACAGTAGCAAATTCCCATAGAAAACTTCTCCTTCTCTGGACAGTTCCTATCACAGATCGGGGTGGCAGCAGAGAGCACTGTGTCAGACTGGAAAGAATACACCACTTCCTGGAGGACATAAAGCAGATGATAAGAAGAGATTTTTTAATAGGAGTAAATTAAAAATCTCTGGCTCCAGTCGATTTGAAAGATTTTTATTTTTTTTTTGCTGGAATTGGCCACTTTATAGTAAACTTTTTCAGTATGTATAGTAACTGTACTCACTGCACTTACTGACAACAGCTCCCTGTGTACCTCACAGGGCTAAACTCAGACTCCCCTCCTCAAGACTGTACTGCCCTGCTCGAGGCGAGACTGTCCATAAGATGGCTGACATAGAGGAGCATGTGACCATGCCCTGCCCTCCCAGTTTCCTCCATAGGCATATACAGGCTCAGTGGAGGACACTGGGGTAGCTGGGCATGGTCACATGCTCCTCCATGTCGCCATCTATGGAGAGACGGATGAGAATCCAGTGTGAATAGAATCTTATTCTTATCAATTTTGAGATTAATTGGTAATTTACACTGTGTATTGCTTCTATTCTTCACTTTATCAGCTGTGCCAGTTCTAGTCTCATCTGTTTACCTACAACATTTCTCTGGTCAGGTGGAATTTGTTGTAGAAGAAATCTTTTGGAGCTTTTCTGTAAAATGTTGTCACCTATAGATTATCCAATTACATTAATGTTAATAATTGAATATTCTTCAACTTACCTAAGTAAACTCCATAGGTCATGGCGGCTCCCAGACTCGCAGATATAACACTTTTTATTGTCAGAAACCTCTTCCGTCTATAGTACCTCTTCTCCTCAGCTTCCTCATTATAATCTGCATTGTCACCCAAGAATTCTTCCAACTGCTGCAAAATAAAGCTGCCCTCAATAATAATATAACCATTAAGTCTGTCAGACATCACTTTATTATAGACTGCGGTTTGGGTACTATATTGTTAAAGGGGGGCCTTCAATCCCCACCCATAATCTACGCTTGTTTGTAATAGGTTTCTTATACATGAATTTTGCCGTTTGCCTGTAGCACATCCTGACTTCTTTCTTAGACACATGGGGTGACATGTATGAAAAGGCGTAAATGCCTTTTTTAGGCGCAGATGGGGCAGATTCTGGACTTCATAAATGTCCCCCATGATCTCTGTCTCTTCTTTTGGCAGGCAAGCTGTAACACCTCATCTGTAAACAACAGCCTGTCCTGAGTAGCATAGGGGAGAGGTGACACTAACATACTTACTGTACCTGGCCTGGCACAGTACCACAGTGGGTCACTTGTGCATCAGGGGGCTGGGAGAATGAAGGAACGCTTCTCCAGGCATGATAAGTATGTGTGCTGCCTCCAACCACAAGAGAGACCCAAAGTGCCGTGCTGTACAGCATGCTGGGAGATGTAGTCCTGCATATTAACCTATACAGCATTCTGGGAGATGTAGTTCTACAGCCTACCCTATACACCATGCTGGGAGATGTAGTTCTCTAGCTTACCTTATACCACATGCTGAGAGATGTAGTCTGGCATATTACCACACACCATGCTGGGAGATGTAGTTCTACAGCTTCCCCAATACAGCATGCTGGAAGATATAGTTCTACAGCTTACCCTATACAGCAGTCTGGGAAAGGTAGTTCTACAGCCTACCCTATACACCATGCTGGGAAATGTAGTTCTACAGCTTACCTTATACCACATGCTAGGCGATGTAGTCCTACAAATTACCACACAGCATGCTGGGAGACGTAGTTCTACAGCTTCCCCAATACAGCATGCTGGAAGATTGCATATTACCACACAGCATGCTGGTGGTGCTGCAGGGACCGTGTTGGTGGGGCTGCGGGGGCCGCTCTGACACGCTGTGGTGCCTGTGGATGCGGCTGTCAGTGTTGTAGTGCCTTGGAGGCAGGCCACACTTTGCAATGGGGAGCCCGGGCCCCATAGCATCTGCGTGGTCTGTCTCCATGGTAGCTACACTACTGGTAACACTGTTGTTTCTTCTCTCTCTCTTTCTCTAATCTATCTACAGTATGATAGATAGATAGATAGATAGATAGATAGATAGATAGATAGATAGATAGATAGATAGATACTGTGTTTACTGTGCAAAGTAGAAGATCGAGCTCATGGTGGCCAGATACTACAACCCAGTAGTTGGTTCTGAGGTTCAATGTATGCTGATAGATGTAGTTTCCTGGCCAGGTGCCATGTTGTAAAACTGAATAATTTGTAAAAGTTTGAATCTGGGGCTAGAAGCAGTGCAGACAAGTGGGAAAAATGTCAAACAATTGGAGGGGGATTGGTGAGTGCACCTATATGCTTTTTGTGCATATTGTCCATATTTTTTGTTATCACTGGAGTTCCCCATTAATAAAAGGCATAAACACATATAAGGAAAACCCTTATCTACTCCATAAACCCCCAAAAGGAGCAATAAGTTTATACACGTGCAACTGGCAAATCATGCCCTATTCATGTCATATTCACTCTCATAGCAGGAGCTGATACATAATCAGCCAGTTCAGGTATTTATGGAAAAATATTACTTTCATAGGAGGGTAGCCTCTTTTCAGAATGACTTTTCAGGATAAGCTGTCATTTCAGAATGACTTTTCAGGATAAGCTGTCATTTCAGAATGACTTTTCAGGATAAGCTGTCATTTCAGAATGACTTTTCAGGATAAGCTGTCATTTCAGAATGACTTTTCAGGATAAGCTGTCCTCCGTATATACATGAGGAGCAGGACTATATCTGGCCATTCTATCACTAGTGTATGCTATTTTTTCCACCAGTTATCACCCTGCAAACTCCATCTCTGTATCTGCTTTCCCTATGCTCAGCTTCAGTGTGGATGCAGCCTAGCCCTAGTGCTGGCTGTTATACCCTATAAAAACAAGACCCTGCAATCCTTCCTCAGAGTAGCAAACCTTCAGAAGTTCCCAGACAAACATTTTCTTAGGCCACAAAGTCTGCAAATTGCACAGGCTGTTTTCCAGCTTTCCCTGCTCACTCATCCCCCTCACCCCCCCCACCCCCACCCCTTTATAGGCCATTTAAATGTCGCTGTCAGCTTTGACAGTGGCATCTGAATGGTTAATTAGCCAGCGCGGTCGATCAGGCCATGCCTAAAATCTATTATACCCACTACCCACTATACAGCTACACTTATATATACAGTTCATAATAATATATGTAGAGTTGCAAAACTGTATGTTTTTTCTTGATTTATTCATGGCCAATTCCATTTGTGGGCTTTTTAATGGATTTTGAAAAGATCCCGTTAGTGACGTTTCATGATATTATTATTAGTGAACTTTATACATCTTACCTGTTCATTTCCTTCATGAAATACTGGGGTTTCTTGTGGCATTACTCCATCAGCTGCCACTCCATTAATGGAGGCATCATGATAAAATTGGGCCATAATCTGTGTTTACGTTTCTTACAATTGAATGACAAAATAAGCAGCGCATTAAAACTTTGCAGTACTGGTAATGCCAACAAACACATATAATTCACAGTTACACACTATCTACAATATTTTCTAGGAAAAACATGCTGCTGAACTCATCTAATCTAATTATGCATGATACAACCAGAGAACACTACATATGACTATATTCCCAAATAGGAAGGAGATTTAAATGGGCATTGTCATTAAAAACAATTTAGCATATTTTTGCAGATGCATTAATATTTAACATATTTGAAATTTACTTAATTATAAAAAAAAATGTTTTCTGTGTGTAATTGAAAGGTATAATGACTAGAGATGAGCGAACCGGGTTCGGGTTCGAGTCGATCCCAACCCGAACGTTCTGTATTTGATTAGCTGGGGCTGCTGAACTTGGATAAAGTTCTATGGTTGTCTGGAAAACATGGATACAGCCAATGACTATATCCATGTCTTCCACATAGCCTTAGGGCTTTATCCAACTTCAGCAGCCACCGCTAATCAAATGCCGAAAGTTCGGGTTCGGAACGACTCGAGCATGCTCGGGGTTCGCTAATCTCTAATAATGACCATTAGGTACCATTGCTTCTGCCCCTCAACACAAGTTTGTCTGTAACAAGCAGGGTTGAGACAGAAAGTGCATCACATTAAGGAATAGCAACTAGCATCCTCATCCCCAAGCACAAGCACAACAGATCCGGAATGATCTTCCTCCCCTAAAACAAGCAGATCTCCTAAATCAGATCAACAAAGGTGATTGTAGCTCTTTAAGATTCAGTGGTTACAACAACACAACTTGAAGTATTCCAGTTCAGGTTCATGTAGGGATCCTACAGTACCTATGACCCTGCTATATTCCCTTTTAATTTTCACTCTCCTCAGTGGGCAAGGGAAATTGGCCATTGATGTTGTACTGTACATAGCTTTGGGTGTTGGTTATTGTTAATATTTTGTACTACTTACCTTTGTACCTTACCAATGTGTGCACCACCATAACATTGGTTTGATATACAGTCATGGCCAAAAGTTTTGAGAATGATACAAATATTATTATTTTCAAAGTCTACTGCTTCAGTTTTTAAAATGGCAATTTGCATATACTCCAGAATGTTATAAAGAGTGATCAGCTTAAGAGCAATTACTTGCAAAGCCAATATTTGCCTAGAAAATGAACTTTATCCCCCAAACACATTTCAACACTATTGCAGCCCTGTCTTAAAAGGACCAGCTACCATCGTTTCAGTGATTGATCCATTAACACAGGTGTGGGTGTTGATGAGGACAGGGCTGGAATCAATCTGTCATGATTAAGTAAGAATGACACCACTGGACAGTTTAAAAGGAGGCTGGTGCTTGGCATCATTGTTTCTCTTCTGTTAACGCAGAAGAGAAACGCCGACTCTTTCAAAGTGATGGTGGAAAAGGTCGGCGTTATGCCGACGAAGCATGTCAGCGAAGGCACTGAAATCTAAACTTACTCGTGATTTACTGAAGGGTTTGGGACCTCTGGGAGCGTGCAATAGAGCGTATACCAAATCGCTCTTGGACCAATAGGCTTTAGTATAGTCAGTCCACTCTCTGCTACCCACGTTTGATCTTGGCTAGTACCGTGCACCTCATTCATTAGCTGCACTACGCCCGCAAGGGTTAGTGACACAAGCTGATGGCACTCGTCACATAGCCAATACCCTCTGTATTAGAAGCTCGAGACGAGACTACTCGGGGCTGCGAGAGCTTATCTTGTACATCTTGCTAGTGGCATCAGTCTGATTTAAGTTATTTACTTGCACTGGTGGACAACGCATTTTTTTACCCACCAAGTGCCAAACTCCACGATCACAGCAGAGTCCGTGCATTAAACCTTTCAGGACTACTGCAGCTGTGAACAAGGATACGTGTCTTAGATGACAAGTATTTTAGCTTGCACTAAATCACTGGGTGTAAATATAAGCGGCCATTTTATAAGCATCTCAGCTAGAAATAAAAAGGAAAGTTCTGCACATGTATAGAACCATGCATGGGGAAGCCAGTGCCGTGGCCTAATTACCAAGCACCGGCCTGGGATGAAGCACTGGAGGTAGGCCGGCCTGCCCCCAGTGGGAGGAAACCTCTGCCCCTCTACGATGCAGCTCCATAGCTGTATCATAGAGGGGAGGGGGTGTACTCTCACTGGGGGCGGGCTGGCCCACCTTAAGTGCTTTAGCCCAGGCCTGTGCCCGGGAATAGAACGGCGCCGTACGTGGGAACTGGGCCAGGGTTAAAAAAAAAGAATGGCAGCACTGGCTTCCCCCGTCGGTGCCGTTCTATACATGTGCATTCGCTTTAAGGTTAGGCGAAAAGGTTACTCTTCACAATAGTTATGTTGTATAACAATAAATAAACAAACCCATTGTGCACACAGAGCCACTATGATTATGAACTGTAGGCTCAGCTACATCAAATAGATATGCATAAATATGAGATAGCGCTCAGAAAACTGAAGGCGAAATACTACTCTCAGGCTAATAGAGCTGGGGCTTTATTGGCTTCACAGTTAAAACACTGTGCTTACAACCCAGAATCCCTTTTCTCTACCATTTCAAAAATAAAAAAATATATAATCCCCATCAAATAGCAAATGACAAAGCTGAGTATTATTCTAATTTATATAACCTGGAGATCCCCAGACGGCCCAGCCTGATCCTTTGTCAATTCTATCGTTCCTCTCTAAAATACAACTCCCCTCCATCTCTCCTTCTCAATTCTAAATGTCAGTCCTGATCCAGATACAGAATTTTTTAATCTATTCAACCTCTAAAGCCCCACAAAGCCCCAGGCCCTGATGAAAATGGTTAATATAAGACTTATGCCCCCCTACTTGTCCATTTTTTCTAAAAACCTTTTTACAATGTTCAAGTAACTGGATCCCTCCCTCCTGCCTAAAGCCCTTGTTATAGTATTACCCAAACCGCGCAAGCCTGCGATAAGCCAGGTAATCCCATTTCCTTATTAAAGAAGGATCTAAAAGCTTACTCTATTATTCTTGCCCAAAAGACTATCCCTCTTACTTCCCTCTATAATTGGCCAGAATCAGGCTGGGTTTGTTAAGGGTACGTACCCTGTAGATGGAACCAGAAGGTTTGTAAACATAGCGGACTGGATTGGGCACTGTCGAACACCTTCTCTGCTCTTATCTTTAGAAGCAGAGAAGGCATTCAACCATGTACATGGGGGTTTCCAGGGGAAAACTTTAAGGAAATAGGACTAAATTGGCAAATCCCTCTTCCAGCTTGTTTTCTGTTAATTACGTATAGTGTCTATAAAGATGCTCATTTTGCCTAAAATTGTTTAATTGTTCAGAATTATGCCAATTTAATTATTCTATTTTTTCCAAGAACTATTGGTTAAATATGTCTGAAAGGATAGTTGAGCAACAATTGCTTCTAAATTGCTTTACCTCTCTGTAGCTAAAGGTGGTTTAGGATTTCCAAATTTCACTCACTATTACCTTAGATCAAACTAGACAATGGTGGTCCTAACCAGTATTGAAAAATTGGTTATGGATTGAACAGGCGTATTGTGGTTCCTAATCCCTAGGTACATTGCTGTGGGAATCTGCCCTTAAGCTTCTGTTGTCGACAGCTAAAAACATCTCTTTCAGTCTGGAACATGAAACATGGTACATAGTTATGACTTCACCTGTATTAATGCAACATCTCTAATCTTGATCTCTTTCACTGGGTGGTGGCAGGCATAGGCATATTTCATGGCATGGAGAGGCCATAGTACAGTGTAGGACTGCCCCGTTATGAGGCTACCGTAACGTGGTGGGGTAGTTTAGCTTACACCATTGGAAGTTTTTTTGAGCAGTTGGGGGGGGGGGGGGGGACTGCTTTTAACTATTTTCATGTCTGTAGTGGGTCTGAATCTTGCCATTGCGGTGTGCTGTTGCATTTTTTTGTGTGTTTGCAACTTCAGCCATAGCTACGTGCTCCTGCCTAGTGTGAATGGTGTTCTAGGAGAGGTGACCAAATTTGTCCTTTTTTTCCCTGTGTTCCAGATGGGGGAGTGGCTGCCTCTACTTGGTCGTGCACTCCATCCACCCCACCCAGGTGGTGTAATTACTTGTGTCGGTATAAGACAGATCTTGCATGCCCAGAGCATAGGCGTTTTTCATGCCATGGAGAGGCCATAGTACAGTGTAGGACTGCCCCGTTATGAGGCCACCGTAACATGGTGGGGTAGTTTACACCATTTCCAAATGGTAACCAAGAGCCTCATTATTTTTAGTGGAAGTTTTTTTTGGCAGTTGGGGGGGGAGGCTGCTTTTAACTATTTTCATGTCTGTAGTGGGTCTGTATCTTGCCATTGGAGAGAGCTGTTGCATTTTTTTTGTGTTTTTGTGTGTTTGCAACTTCAGCCATAGCAACGTGCTCCTGCCTAGTCTGAATGGTGTTCTAGGAGAGCTGACCAAATTTGTCCCTTTTTTTTTTTTCGGCAGCAGGCATTGTCTGTATAGCGGACATCAGCAGTGGGGGATGAAATTTCTTTCCTAAACTGTAAATCCAATTCAATTTCTTACAATTAGACTTAATTAAACACTTAGTCAGGCACTTTTTGTACCAACATAGTTCTCATCACCCAAAACTCTTTTTGAGTTATTTTTTAACAACACTACAAAAACTAACAGAGTGTCCGAGACTTATTGAGCCTTGCTGATGCTCAGTTGGACCCACCGTTATCCTGGCGCACACAATGGGTGGGAGACCGAGATATGAAAATTGGTTGTACAACCTTCCTTGCTTAATATCTAGATTTCCCTTACGTCCTAAGCAGGTGGTCCTCATATTGCAAGCAAAACCAGGAGTGGATTAAAAACACAGAAAGGCTCTGTCCACACAATGTTGAAATTGAGTGGATGGCCACCATATAAGAGTAAATAACTGCCATTATTTCAATATAACAGCCGTTGTTTTAAAATAACAGCAAATATTTGCCATTAAATGGCGGCCATCCACTCAATTTCACCATTGTGTGAACAGAGCCTTTCTGTGTTTTCAATCCACTCCTGGTTTTGGTTGTAATATGAGGACCACAATACTGACTGAAATATACGTAGTGTGAACCCAGTCTGGGGCTATGTTCACACTGCGTATGAATCCGCCCGTAGTGCGAACCGCGAATATACGCACGTAGTTTTGAGGTTGATGCGTTCGCTTGAAAGTATACGATATACGCCCGCACAGTGCACACTACGTATGAGCTTACGGCCGGATCGTATACGACACCGCGAAAAATGAACAAGACCATTGTTTGAGGACGGTAATGTTGAAACTCACGCCCGTGGATTTCCATGCGGTCCCATACGAAGTACTTATTTCAGCCAAATTGAACTTGATTTTTCGATCCTAAAGGTTCTGCGTGGTTGACGGGGCTGGGCGAAGATTTCCACGTAAATGACCTGCCTCAGATCGCTTCGAAACAAGCTAGGGAAGCATAACTGTACTACGGGCGTACGCATCCGGTTGCATGTCGATTTTTCCCACGCCCGTAGTTTTAGCCGCACATGTACGTCGGCGTACGAACTACGGACGGACTCATACGTAGTGTGAACATAGCTTTATAAAAGTGTATTTGAGGGGACTGTATGTTAGAAAGCCCCACAAAACACCCCATTTAAGAAACTGCACCCCCCAAACTCTGCAAAAGCACATCCAGAAAGTTTTTTTTAACCCTTTAGGGGAGTCACAGAAATAAAAGCTAAGTGTGTAAGAAATTTGAAAAATTTTATTTTCTGTGCAGAGATTTCATTGTAATCCAATATCTTTTATAATTGTAAACCTATTATCAGAGAAATGCACCCCAATATTGATTGCCCCGTTTCCGCAGTTTATAGAAATACCCCATATGTGGCCCTAATGCGTTGTTTGACGCAACCACAAGCCTCAGATATAAAGGAGTGCCTAGTGAATTTCAATGCCTCTGTTATATTTAGTCATTTTTGACCGTACCACTTCAGCTTGGCAGAGGCTCTGGGGTGCCAAAACATAAAAAACACCCCTAAAGGGACACCATTTAGAAAACTACACCCCTCAAGAAATGTAACAAGGGGTGCGGTGCGCATCTGGACCCCACAGGTGCTTCACAGAACAATGTGGCATAAAAAAGGAAAAATTTTATTTTTTACACTAAAACATTGTTCTAGCTTTCAATTTTTCAGGGGATAAAAGAAAGAAAAAACAAAACAAAACGTGTAGCGCAGTTTCTCCCAAGTACGGAAATACCCCACATGTGGACATAAAGTGCCAAGCGGGTGCAGGGTAAGCCTCCAAAGGAAAGGAGCGTCAATTGGCCTTTAGAAGCTGAATTTCACTGGAATGGATTTCGAGGGCCATGTTGCATTTACAGAGCCCTCGTGCTCCCAAAACACTGGAAACCCCCCACAAGTGACCCCATTCTGGAAACCACACCCCTCAAGGAATCTAATAAGGGGTGCAGTGAGCATATGGACCCCACTGGTGACCGGCACAAATGTGGAACAATGTGACGTGAAAGGGAAAATTTTCATTTTTTCACTTTCACGGCACAAATGTGCCCCACATGTGGGGTATTTTTGTACTCAGGGGAAATTGCTCTACACATTTTGTGTTTATTTTTATCTTTTAACCCCTTGTGAAAATGAAAAAATCAAGACAAGATCAATGATTTAGTGTAAAAATTTTTAAAAAAATTTACACTAAAAGTTGGTCTAGTCTTGATTTTTTCTATTTCCACAAAGGGTTAAAAAAGAAAATGAATGCAAAACGTGTAGGGTAATTTCCCCTGAGTACGAAAATACCCCACATGTGGACATAATGTGCCATATGGAATGTGCTGGAATGGAGGATGGAGGCCATGTCGCAATTACAAAGCTCCTGTGCTGTCAGGACAGTAGAAACCCCCCACAGGTGACCCCATTCTGGAAACTACACCCCCCAAGGAATCTAACAAGGGGTGCAGTGAGCATATAAACCTCACTGGTGACTGGCACATATGTAGAACATGTGCTGTGAAAATAAAAAAATAATTTTTTTTTTATTTTCACGGCACAAATGTGCGCGTCACAGGGGGCCATATCCCCTCTGCCCCCCTTGTTAGATTCTTTGTGGGGTGTAGTTTCCAGAATGGGGTCACTTGTGGGGGGTTTCTAATGTCCTGGCCGCACAGCGGCTTTGTAATTGCATTATGGCAAGCTTGTAAGGGGAATGGCGGCCATACCTATTTAGTAGGGGAAAAGGGACATTTTTTTATTTATTTGGGGGTAATATGCCAATTATTAGTTTATAAGGTTGAAAATGACAGGTGTCCATCAAATTCAACCTGTGTTGATCCAGAGGAAGGCAAAAAACCCTCGTGAGGCAGACGACAGTAGCCTCATCACAGGGAAAAAAATTCCTTCCCGACTCCATAATGGCAATCAGAATAATCCCTGGATCAACGTGACCCCTGAAATAGGAATAAGGGAAGGAATTTAGAAAATGTAGAACTCCAATGAGGTGTGGTACGCCTTGAAGCGATCCAGTATGCAGAGGCCGGGGTGATCAGGACAGGTGTCACACTGGAAAATGGTGTCCTTCCTGATCCCCCTGTTACACCACACTCTGCACTTCTTCTAGGGTCTCCCGTTTTCCAGTGTGCGGGACGTCACCTGGAAAATGTTGCCCTGGTACAATACGGGGTCCTTCATATCCAGAGGTGCTCGGTCAGCTCCATGGCTGCTAAATATTAGGGCTTTATTACTGCTTCTGATATTTTCGGATCTTGCCACAAGCTACAGTAGCTCGGGCAGCGAGGGACCGGAAGAGGGGGTGCTGGTATAAAAGTTATCCCCGTACAGGTGGTAACCTTTATCCAGCAGTGGGAAGATCAGTTCCTAAACGATCTTCCCACTAACTCCGAGGATGGGGGGGCATCTGGGGGCTGGATTCGGGTGTCCCTTCCTTCATACACTCTAAGGGTAAGTGCACACTGCGGAATGGCGAAGGATAACCCTTTGTGCATTCTGCAGCTGGCACCCGATGCAGGCGCACGTCTCCACCCGCGTCATAGACTTCATCCTATGCACGGGCAGATTCATTGTCTCCGTCCGTGTCATAGACTCCATCCTACGCACGGACGTGTTCATTCTTTGGACGGACGACAGAATCCGCCCATGCATAGAATGGAGTCTATGACACGGGTGGAGACGCACGCACCCGCATCAGTCGGCCGGTGGGTGCCAGCTGCGGAATGCCCAAAGGGTTATTCTTCGCTAATCCGCAGTGTGCACGTACCCTAAATCTGTAAGTGTACCCTGAGGTACTCTCACAGAGCTTGTAGAATTTCAAGCCATACCATGATCTCAGGGGCGTAGCTAAAGGCTGATGGGGCCCTGGTGCAAAATTTTAGCTTGGGGCCCCCCCATCTCACCCGATCAGGCAAAGACATATCTAACTTTATATCCAATTACTCTAATGTGCCACCATGTTCTAATGCACTGTCACTGCCTCCACCTCATATACTGCACTACTGCCCCCTATAATTAATGGACTGTACTAGGGATGCACGATGCACCGAAATATCGATACTACTATCGATATTTCGGGCAAAAAAACGATTCAATACCAGGATTTCCTGGTATCGATACTTCATGTTACGCTGCATAATAGTGCAGTGCATAAAGTACAGTGCAGAGAACACGGCTGGCGGCTATCTGAGCGCCGGCCGTGTTCTCTGTATGCCTCTCCCTGCCCCCTGCGGTCTCCTCCGCTGCGCGGCTCTCCCTCAGCTCCCAGCGGCGCCATTTTCAAATAGCCGGCACTTGTGTAGATGCGGCTGTCACACTGACAGCGGCATCTAACCACTCCGTATGCAGCAGGGGTGGCTACTGTGTGTAGCAGACCCCCGCTGCCGGTGTCTCTCTGATAATAGAGTCCGGCTCGGCCAGACTCTGTTATCAAGGAAATGATTTATGCAGCGGAGCCGGAGCTGCACAGAGGTCTGGGCGGCTGGGGAGAGAAGACTGAGAGCAGGAGGTCCCGGAGAGGAGGACGGAGGAGGCGGGTGGGGAGAGAAGACTGAGAGCAGGAGGTCCCGGAGAGGAGGACGGAGGAGGCGGGTGGATGTGCAGCACATGTGAGGATAGAGCCGGCTGGCAGGTGGGGGAGGGGACGGGGCTGTGAGGAGCAGACATCAGTGATGCGGGGGGTGACAAGGGGGGGGGGGGTCGGCCTTGCTCTGGCTATAGTCTGTGTGCGATCCTGTGTGACCTCCTCTTCCTCAGCAATTTTGGTGATTGGTGCAGATAGCAGCTGTGTGGGCAGTCAAGGTATCTGATGCAGCAGAGCTGTCTTAGTGTTATCTGATGCAGCAGAGCTGTCTTAGTGATATCTGATGCAGCAGAGCTGTCTTAGTGATATCTGATGCAGCAGAGCTGTCTTAGTGATATCTGATGCAGCATAGCTGTCTTAGTGATATCTGATGCAGCAGAGCTGTCTTAGTGATATCTGATGCAGCAGAGCTCTTAGTGATATCTGATGTAGCAGAGCTGTCTTAGTGATAGCTGATGTAGCAGAGCTGTCTTAGTGATAGCTGATGTAGCAGAGCTGTCTTAGTGATAGCTGATGTAGCAGAGCTGTCTTAGTGATAGCTGATGTAGCAGAGCTGTCTTAGTGATAGCTGATGTAGCAGAGCTGTCTTAGTGATAGCTGATGTAGCAGAGCTGTCTTAGTGTGCACGGCCGCAGCTTCTCGGGATGCTTAAAGAGACAGTGTGACAAGTGGCAAGGGGGGGCCATGCGGGCCCCTCTAGCGTAGGAGCCCGGTAACCAGGGCGACTGCTGCGACCCCTATAGCTACGCCACTGCATGATCTCTTATTGCAACGGCACTGGCGCAAAAGACGTGTCTGGGGGCAGCGTACGCTATGATACCCCCAGACACGTCACTGGATGATAAGGATGAAGATGAATGGAGGAAAAAAGGATCCCCCCATTCATTCTCACTGGTTGTTTCGGTGTCGGAGGCAATAATAACGTATGTGTCTGACGCTGAAAACACCCTGGGGGCCATTCTTATATGGGGATTGGTATATGGGGTATGTAAATGTGTAATGTAGTGTAGTGTAAAACTTTATTTCATGTAGTGTGGTGTAATGTAGTGTTTTCTACGTTTTTTTTTTTTTACAGTACGAAAAAATATACCTACGCCAAGAAAGGAGTTGCTGATAAATGCCGCACTTATGTGCGGCACTTATCAGCAGACACTGGCGGTAGGATATAGGGGGGAAAAAAGTCCCTATGCCAAAAAGAAGGAGTTGCTTATCAGCGATGCTGATCAGCACTCAGCAGCGTTAGGGAGCATAAAAAAAAAAAAAAAAAAAAAATGTTTTTAACCTAAAGCAACTCATCAGTGTATAATATACACTGATGAGCTGCTAGGGGGCAGTAAAGCGAAGCTGCCGAAGATTGTCGAAGCATGCCAATGCCCGAAGAGCCAAAGATTTCCGACGGAACCCGGAAGTCAGCCGGCGAAGACACGAGGACGCTGCGGACCGCCGATCTTCGCTACGGACGCCGGGATCAGGTGAGTATAGTGCACCTACACTATACACACCTGTTCTGCACCCCTCAGCTGCCTAGCCTGCGGTCGTTAAAGTGTCACTGGCATAACATTTTTTTATTTTTTTTTTGCAGAAATCAATAGTAGAGACGATTTTAATAAACTTTGTAATTGGGTTTATTAGCCGAAAAATTAATTTTTATCATGAAAAAGCAGTTTGAAGCTCTCCCCCCTGTCTTCATTGTTCTCCTATGGAGAGAGGAAAATGAGACACCAAAACAGGACAACAAAGAGTTAATTTACAACTACATGACCCGGCTGTCTCAGTCAGCACTGACCTCTCTGACCTCTGAATACAGCTTTCACCCATCTTTGTGCTTTGTTCTCTGCTCTCAGCTGTCGACTAACTTCCTCCTCCCCCCTCCCCCCCTTCCCTCTCTATAGAACAGACAGGGTTGTGTCTGATGCTACAAGTCAAAATTTCCTGATATTTTGCAGTTAATGGAAAAGAGGATGGAGGGGGGACCTGGAAAAAGTCCTTTTAATGGCATATTTGCCTAATAAACCCAAGTTTCTTAAAATCGCCTGGACTATTGATTTCTGCAAAAAATGACCCAGTGGACTGCGAAAATTTTGATCTTTGCGCTTTCTTTTTTCCCTCCTCCCCTTCTAAGAGCTCTAGCACTTTTAGTTTTCTATCTACAAGGCCATGTAATGGCTTGTTAGTTTAAGGAATAGTTGTACTTTGTAATGGCATCCTTCATTTTACCATAACATGTATGAGGGAATCCCAAATATATTATTTATGAAGATATAAATAGGTGAAATCGTAAAAATTAATGCAATATGGTAATGTTTGGGGGGTTCCTGTGTCTACAGAATGCACTATATGGTAAAAGCGACATGATACTATTATTCTATAGGTCAGTACGAACACCACCATATGCAGGTTTACACAGATTCTCTAATGTTATATATATTTTTTAATGAAATCCTTTTTTTTGGCAATTAATTATTAATAAAATGGGCCTATTGTGACGCTTATAGTGCTTTTATTTTTACACCTACAGGGCTGTATGGGGTGTCATGATCCGCCATGATCTCTAGTTTTTAATAATACCATATTTGTGAAGATCGGACATTTTGATCACCATTTTTTATTTTTTTTATATATATAATGTAACATAAAATCGGTAATCTGCGCACTTTTTTCCCTCTTTTCGTGTACGCCGTTCACCATTTGCAATGACGCTAGATCGGACAAATACGCACGTTACAGTATATTATATGTTTACTTATTTATATAATGGGAAATGGGGGTGATTTCAACTTTTATTGGGGGAGGAGTTTTGGGGCAATGTGTTAGTGATTTTAACTTTTTTTTTTTAATGCATTTTAAGTCCCTTTGGGGGACTTGTACATACATAACTTTTATTATTCACATTGATCATTGCTATGCCATAGGCATAGCATTGATCAGTGTTATCGGCGCTCTGCTCATTGAGCCTGCCTGTGCAGGCTCAGTGACCAGAGCGCCGATCGGACCGCATGGAGGCAGGTGAGAGACCTCCGGCGGTCCGTTTTAACGATCGGGACCCCCGCAGTCACACTGCGGAGGTCCCGATCGGTAAGTGTCAGGGGATTCCCCGTCACTTACACTTAAACGTCACGGCCGACCTGACAGCTGTACTGCACACAGTTCCCTCCTGTCCTGTCTCTACAACACACAGACAGGGCCCCCTCCGCGCTATCCTCGGGTCACTCCCCTGCCCCCTCACTACCTTCAGTGCTGTCTTCTCCTATCCTCATGTCGGGACAGAAGAGGAGGAGGGGCCCAGAACAGCTGTGAGGAGAAGCTGAGGACTGCAGCACATGGAGCTTCCCTGCACCCAGAGGTTTGTGTGTCTGTGTCCATGTAGTGTGTGTGTGTGTGTGTGTGTGTGTGTGTGTGTGTCTGTGTCCATGTAATGTGTGTGTGTTTCTGTGTCCATGTAGTGTGTGTGTGTGTGTCTGTGTCCATGTAATGTGTGTGTGTGTGTGTGTGTCTGTGTCCATGTAATGTGTGTGTGTGTGTGTGTGTGTGTGTGTCTGTGTCCATGTAATGTGTGTGTGTCTCTGTGTCCATGTAATGTGTGTGTCTCTGTGTCCATGTAATGTGTGTGTCTCTGTGTCCATGTAATGTGTGTGTGTGTGTGTGTCTGTGTCAATGTAGTGTGTGTGTGTGTCTGTGTCTCTATGTAATGTGTGTGTGTGTCTGTGTCCATGTAATGTGTGTGTGTGTGTGTCTGTGTCCATGTAATGTGTGTGTGTGTCTGTGTCCATGTAATGTGTGTGTGTGTCTGTGTCCATGTAATGTGTGTGTGTCTGTGTCCATGTAATGTCTATTTCATGTGTGTGTTTGTGTGTGTTATTATGGATGTAAGTAATCTGCATAAGTGTATATATCTGTGTAAAGTGTGACTGTACGTAATGTATACTGTATGTCTGTGTATGATATATAGTATGTAAAGTGCACCTGTGTGTGTTATTATGGATGTAAGTATGTAATGTGCATAAGTGTGTACTGTATATCTGTGTAAAGTGTGACTGTATGTAATGTATACTGTATGTCTGTGTGTATGATATACAGTATGTAAAGTGCATGTGTGTGTGTGTGTGTACATGTATATAACCTGTAGATATGTAGGATTCGTCCATATGTCCCTGCTGATCTGTCACTGTAGCCTCCTCGTTCCTCATTTCAGCGCTGTTCTTATTTTTGTAGGAATGAGGAGCGAGGCGTCTACAGTGACAGATCAGCAGGGTTGATGTTGGCTGATCGTTGCTGTCGTTTGTCTTTCAACATGTTGAAAGATAAACGACAATGATAGTAGCCATCTGCTGCTGTTTCCCCGTGGAATAGGAGGCAGCAGACCGCCGCTATCCTCTATGGGCTGCCCGGATGATCAAGCAATCACCCAGGCAGCTCCTCCGCACTCGCCGCTTGCTACCGACATGTGTAATAGCACCATCAGCGAGCGGGGAACGAGGAGCAAACGAGCGCTGACAGCTCCTCACAGTCGCCCCGTGTAATTGGGGGCTTTACAGTGCAACTGATTATGGGAGAAAGGCTCAATTATAGTCTATGGAGCTTATTTCCTGTGATGAGCTGGACTGTATGCTGAGCTGGCGAGTGAACCATGCTACTGTACACTTTACTTGGCTATAGCTAAGGATTGGATGGGGTTTAGACCCTGACCAGTCTAAACTTCATACATATTGCACACACATGTCAAAAGTTAAAGGGGTACTCCGGCCATAATTGATGCTTAACTATTGTATTGCCCCACAAAAGTTATATAACATGTAAATATACTGTCTATACCGCTTCTGGCAGCTATATTATCTGCACTCATTATCTTCAGTCTTAAACTCTATAGAAAAATGCTTTTGTCATGTCCTGCTGGCTAGGATCGGGCGCCATCTTGGTTCAGTGACGTGTCTGCTTGGTGGCCTGGTCCTAGCATTGGGGCATGTAAGAGACTAGGAGGCCGCCTTTTCCCGGCCCCACTTCCCGTCTCTTGCGAGACTTGGTAACAGCAAATACAGAGGCAGTGGCCGTCACTATCTGCTCAGTTACCAAGTCTTACAAGAGACGGGAAGTGGGGCAGGGAAAAGGCGGCCTCCTAGTCTCTTACATGCCCCAACGCTAGGACCAGGGCCACCAAGCAGACGTTTCACTGACCCAAGATGGTGCATGATCCTAGCCAGCAAGATGAGACGAAAGCATTTTTTCTATAGAGTTCAAGACTTCCGGTCGCGATAAGTACAGATAGTATAGCACTATGCTGCCAGAAGGGGTAGTGACAGTATATTTAGATGTTATATAACTTTTATGGGGCAATACAATAAGATATGAATTTTGGCAGGAGTACCCCTTTAATTCAAATGACAGTAATTCTTAAAGGGTGCAGACATAGCTGCTGCTGGGAGTTCGAGCATCATGTTTTTATTTTAATTAACCCTTAGAGGACCGGGCCAATTTTAATTTTTGCGTTTTCGTTTTTTCCTGCTTAAAAGGCCATAGAACTTGTATTTGTTCACCTAGAAATCCACATGAACCCTTATTTTTTGCGCCACTAATTGTACTTTGCAATGACAGGCTGAATTTTTTAAGTAAAGTAAAGTACACTGCAAAAGCAGGAAAAAATTCAATGTGTGGTGAAATTGAAAAAAAAACGCATTTCTTTTATTTAAAGGGTATTTTTTTACGCCGTTCGCCCTGGGGTAAAACTGAGTTGTTATATATGTTCCTCAAGTCATTACAATTACAATATGTAACATGTATAACTTTTATATTATGTGATGGCTTGTAATTTTAACTATTGTTAATAAATATTCCTAAAAATTGCTCCATTCCCATGCTTATAGCGCTTTTATCCTTTTGTCTATGGGGCTGTGTTAGGCGTCATTTTTTGCGTCATGATCTGTACTTTCTATCGGTACTTAGATTGTGCATATCCGACTTTTTGATAGCTTTTTATTATAATGTTTCTAAATTTGATGCGACCAAAAATGCGCAATTTTGCACTCCGGGATTTTTTGGCGCTTGCGCCTTTTACCAGGAATGTGATTAATTAACAGTTCAGGCGATTACGCACGCGGCGATCCAAAACATGTTTATTTATTTTTATTTATAACATGTGAAAAGGGGAGTGATTCACACTTTTATTAGGGGAGGTTTTTTTATTTTTTATTATTAACCCCTAGACGACCCTAGACGTACAGTTATGCCATGGAAGTCTGTCACCAAATGACCCAGGGTGTAACTGTACGTCCTGGGTGTTTCTTCTGCTTCTGCGGAGCATGCTTCATAGGAGGTGGGATCCGGCTGCAGTAAGCAATCGCGCTGCAGCGTGTCATTAACTCCTTAAGTGCCGATCTGCTAGATTGACGTTCACTTACTGAGCCCATATACGTCTCAATAACCGCCGCGCGGCCCAGCATTTAAGCGTAAGTGACGGGGAGTCCCCTGTCACTTACCGATCGGGACCCCCGTAGTGTGACTGCGGGGGTCCCGATCGTTAAAACGGACCGCCGATGGTCTCTCACCTGCCTCCGTGCAGTCCGATCGGCGATCTGTTCACTGAGCCTGCACAGGCAGGCTCAATGAGCAGATCGCCTATCACACTGATCAATGCTATGCCTGTGGCATAGCAATGATCAGTGTAGATAATCTAATAAATGAATGTAAAACTCCCCCAAAGGGACTTCAAATGTGTAAAAAAAAAAAAAAAAATAAGTAAAAATCACTATTACACTACCCCAAAGCTCCTCCCCCAATAAAAGTTAAAATCACCCCCCTTTCCCATTATATAAATAAAACATATAAAAAATAAATAAACATATAATATACCGTAGCGTGCGTAATTGTCCGATCTATAAGGCTGGGTTCACACACAGTATATTTCAGGCAGTATTTGGTCCTCATAGCAACCAAAACCAGGAGTGGATTGAAAGCACAGAAAGGCTATGTTCACATAATGTTTTAATTGAGTGAATGGCCGTCATTTAATGGCAAATATTTGCTGTTATCATAAAACAACGGCTGTTATATTGAAATAATGGCAGTTATTTACTGTTATATGGCGGCCATCCACTCATTTTCAACATTGTGTGAACAGAGCCTTTTTGTGTTTTTAATCCACTCCTGGTTTTAATTGCTATGAGGACCAAATACTGCCTGAAATATACTGTGTGTGAACCCATCTGTAAAATATAACAAGCGTCATTGCGAACGGCGTACACGAAAAAGGGGAAAAAGTGCAGGGATTACCGATTTTGTCACATTATATATAAAAAAAATTGTATAAAAAGTGATCAGAACGTCCGATCTTCACAAATATGGTATTAATAAAAACTAGAGATCATGGCGGAAAAAATGACACCCCACCTGTTATAAGTGTCATAATAGACTCATTTTATTAATAATTAATTGCCAAAAAATATATATATATAACATTAGAGAATCTGTGTAAACCGGCATGTGGTTGTTCAGACTGACCTATAGAATATTATCATGTCGCTTTTACCATATAGTGCATTACCTAGACACAAGAACCTCCCAAAAGTTACCATATTGCATTCTTTTTTACCATTTCACCAATTTATATCTTCATAAATAATAATTTTAGAATTCCATCATACATATTATGGTAAAATGAAAGGTGCCATTACACAGTACAACTATTCCTGTAAAAAACAAGCACTTACATGGCCCTGTAGATAGAAAACTGAAAGTGCTGCAGCTCTTAGAAGGGGAGGAAGGAAAAACGAAAATGCTAAGATCAAAATTTACGCGGTCCACTGGGTCATTTTGGGCCTGGTCCTCAAAGGGTTAATGACACTTTTTTTTTTTTTTTTTTTTACTTTTAAACTTATACTAGAAGCCCCCTTGGGGGGACTTCTAGTATAAATACCCTGATCTCTCATTGAGATCTATGCTGTATAGTTATACAGCATAGATCAATGAGATAGGCACTGGATTGCTTCCGGCTGCTGCAGCAGGAAGCAATCGAGTGCCGAGCCGGGATCATCTCCATTACGACGCAGACCCCGGCCCAAGCCGGACGCGTGGATCGATCCCCCGGGACGTTGGCAATCCACCCCAATCTGCGGCAGAAAATTTTGCTCGAAAATTCTGCAGTGTGAACAACTGAGCAGAAATTCTATTAAACACAATAGGACATTGCCCTGTTCATATTTTATGGGAGGAATTTCAAGCAGAAATTAACAGCGGATTCCTCTTCAATTCCTCGTGTATTGCTTAGTGTGCAAGGGCCCTTAGGGTATGTTCACACTGAGGAATAGGCGAGGAATTGAAGAGGAATCCATTCTTATTTCTGCTTGAAATTCCTCCCGTAAAAAATCCAAACAGAGCAATGTCCCGCTCTCGGACACTGCATATGCACATCAGCAATATTGGAGTTTAACAGTAAAATTGCCACATTTATTGGTCAATCATCTAGCTATTCACTTGTGCCGCAGATCCTTGCTGTCTGTACCATTGTATGTTGAGTCTGGTCTCAAGTTACTCTGATCCAGAAAGGACCATTGTATGTTGGAAATATTGTAACCTGAAGCTATTGTAAGTTGAGGGACCACTGTATTACCAACAGGCAGAGAAACAGAAACAGTGACACCTGATGGCCAAAGTTATAACTTCAATTACACAAGGAAAAATTTTTTTTTTTAATTATGTGAATTAGAAATATGTTAGATATTGATGCCTCTGTCCAACTATGTAAAGTTGCTTCAATCATAGTGCCTGTTAATTTTAGTTTAATTGATATCTCCAGCATAAAATCTGCAGCATCAAATCATCTGCAGATCCTGTACGTTTGAATGGACCCTTCTATTTTTTCCCCATGCCATTTCCACTCCTGATTTTAGATTAAAAAAAAAAAAATTACCAAAATATTTTATGTGAATAGGCTTCAGCACACTAGTCTCAAGTGAAGAAGTCAAAGCCCTGTTTATATATTACACTAGAGAAACACCATTTGGCATACCAGCAGTCTGTTGGAACCTACATGTTTTTATTACATTTTTAGGCTATGTTCCCTACAATTACAAAAAGGATTAAAAACAAGTAGATTTATTGTACCACTGAAAATAGTAAATGTAAGAAAAATACTGACAGCCATGTGAGATAAATATAATGCACCTAATCAATCGCCGGTCATGGGTAGAGGCCAACTATAGAACACTGTTCTATATGCAGTGTGGAAGTAGGGCTAAGAAACTTTCTGTTAATAAGGTCAGAACGTCCTAAAACATAGGAGCGATATTGTCAACCTGACACATTTTTATATACTTTTAATAAACACAAGATTTACAATTTATTGCCCCTTATGCAAGTAACATAACCAAGCAACCTCCAACACTGACCAGAAACTATTCCCACCATAAGACTATTATTTATGGAAAACAAGAATTCTGATACCTGTTACGCTGGTGGAGTCATTCACTTCTTTTCTAGTTTCTTTTCTCTTACTTCTTGTTCTGAAAGAGGAAGCAGATATGGGAGGGAAGTGTGCAGCTGTAGGAGGGGAGGGGTGTAGCTTTAAAGGAGCCGTGCCTTACTACATACCAAATGAGAGAATGGTTTTTTGTCAGACTGTTGCTTTCACTTCCTTGTCTCTGTTTTTCTTGTTTAGAGAGTTACGTGGGCAACCAAAAACTTGCTAAATACAAGAAGTAATTTATACATGTGTGTGCTGGGGCAAATTTAATATCACCCATGGAACCACTATACAATCAAAACAGCTCTCCACAGAGATGGCTGTAGTAACACTAGATTTTAGTACAGGGGATTTTAAGAAATTTGGGGTGGAGGGAGATTAGGCACCAAAGCAGGACACCAAAGAGTTAATTTACAGCTACATCACCGGCTATCTCTTCTGAAGTCAGTTCTGACCTCAATACTGGCTTTCACACAGCTCCCACTGTGTAATCCTTTGTTCTCTGCTGGCGATCCCTTCTGATCCTCTGCTGGTGATCCCTGGTACATCCCTGGTGCGAGTTTGTCTGCCATTGAGAGCATAGAGCATGGGTTTGTACTCTTAGGGTACGTTCACACGTACCGTATGTGCAGCGGATTTTGCGCTGCGAGTTTGCAGCGAAATCTGCTGCGGATATCTGCACATTTCATTCAATGGGTTGACATACTTACAGCGTGCACGTTAATCTTTCTGGGACAGATATTGGGCCTGTAGATAGTTTAGTCAGGGCTATTGTTTGTGACAGGCCATATTATACAGTATTGTGTAAAGAACAGCACAACATACTCAGCCATTTGTTTTGTTATTTGTGGCTTAAGAACAGGGCCGTTTGTAGAGGAGGGCGGGCCGAGCAACCGCACGGGGCGCCGACAGCTAGGGGGCGCTGGTGTCACTCCCGGCGGCCCGCCCGCCCCATCATCCACCCCTGGTCACCTTATCACCTACCCAGATAGCTGCATAGGGGGGATCTAACAGGGGGAGGGCTGCATAGGGGGGATCTAACAGGGGAGATAGCTGTATAGGGGGGATCTAACAGGGGGATGGCTGCATAGGGGGGATCTAACAGGGGAGATAGCTGCATAGGGGGGATCTAACGGATGGCTGCATAGGGGGGATCTAACAGAGGGATAGCTGCATAGGGGGGATCTAACAGGGGGATGGCTGCATAGGGGAGCTCTAACAGGGGAGATAGCTGCATAGGGAGGATCTAAATAACAGGGGAGATGGCTGCATTAGAGGGGGTAAGGGCGTGTGTGCATACATAGGGGATGTTACATAAGTAACAAGGGGATGTTGACATGGAGGGGCTGCTGCTAAGTAACAAGGGGATTCTTACCTAATTACCAGGGTAGATGCCTACATTTTGGTGAGGGGGCTAAACCATAGTGGAGGTGCCTACATAGCAAGTGAGTGAGGCTGACTAACAGAGGAGATGTCTTAAAGAGGTAGGGGGCTTACTGCCAGGGGGAGTGTCTACCATGGGGATGCTATATGCTGGGGGGCTAACTACCTAAACTGGAATGTCTCCTATGTTGGGGGTTACTAGGGGGTATGGCTAAATGCCTAAGGTGGTGTTGGCTAACTAACGGGGGAACACCTAAAGAGGGAATACTACATACTGGTGGGCTTATTATTAGGGAGAATCCCTACCTGCTACGTGCTGTGTATCACGGCCGCGGCGGCGTCCCGTGCTCCGGACCGCCGCCGCGACCTCTCCATGCAGCTGCCGGGGTCCATGTACAGGGACCTGGCGCTGCTACTAGTTCGGCCCCGGGGGGCGCCTTACCTCGCCCCGCTCCCGTCACCCGCTGTGCCGGCCGGCACGCGCGCGCGCGTCCCCGCCTCCTAGGGCGCGCGCGCGCCGGCTGTCTCAGATTTAAAGGGCCAGTCCGTCCCTTATTGGAAGGTGCTCTAATCACTTCCTATAAATTCCAGCCCTGCCCCTCTACATGCTTCCCATAGCGTTTGGCCCAGCTCCCTGTTGTTCCTGACCTTAGTCCTTGTCCCTTGTTCCTGTCTTCGGTCCTTGTCCCTAGTCCTTGCCACCTGCCTTCCCATTGTTCCTGAGTCCTGTCCGCCACCTGCTATCACGTCTACGGTCCTCTGCCTGCCTACTGCTCCTGCCATGCCTCGCCTGCCGTCACTAGCAACCAAGCCAGGGGTAGCGACCTGGGGGTCGCCTGCCGCAGCAAGTCCATCCCGTCTTGCGGCGGGCTCTGGTGAATACCAGCGGCCCCTTAGACTCCGCTCCCTGGTGAGGTTAGTGCTAACGCTAGTGACGGTCCAGTGGATCCACTACTCCAGGCGTTACACTGTGGAGACTACCTTCAGGGGATTAGCTACATTGCGGACACTACCTATTGGGGGAGGGGGGGGGGGGGGCAACCTGCACAGGGACATTATTACTATATGGAGGCAAAGCAGGTGGCACTATTACTATATGGGGGCACAGCAGGGTGTCCTACATACAGGGGGCAACCTACATACCTAGTGACTTTTGGCACATGACACAAAAAAGTGGAAGTTGTTGAAAAAGTGCTGAGCCTGAGATGTTTGTCTGGCAGGTTCAAAAGAGATGAATTGTAGCTGCAAGAAATCATCATGGAGGACCGGGCCGGATGGAGAGGAAAAGGGAAAGTGACGCCTCAGACCAAAGACGTCACCTGTGAGTCACTGATTGACATTTTTTTTGCCTCAAGTTGAAAAGGGTTGAATAACTCTTCTCTATGCCATAATACACACACTGCTTCTCCCTAACAACAACCCCCTCCCCCCCCCGACATCACTTGGCGCAAGATTCGCCCTGTAGTTAAAATTACCTAGAAATGGCCCTGCTTAAGGGCCCTAATCCACCGGACGATTATCGTTCGCATAATTGTTAACGATTAACGATCTCAAACGACCGCTATTGTGAAAGACCTGAAAACGTTCACTCATTTCCATGGAACGATAATCGTTACTTATGATCGTATTTGTGATCGTTTTTTCCTCGCAATTTCTTCGCTATTGCGTTCGTATCTACTGCGAACGACCGAACGACGTATTATTCAATGCGAACGATTTGCGAAAGTTTTGCGAATGAGCAACGATAAAAATCCAGGTCCAGGTCTTATAAAGCGATCAACGATTTCTCGTTCGGTCGTTAATCGCTAACTGCATTTCAACCGAACGATTATCATTCGGTGGAGTAGGGCCCTAAGAAACAGTGTAATTAGTATATAAAGATTGTGAGCTGCTGTGCTATACCACAAACGCACCACAACATATTGGTTTCTCTTTATTCAGGGAATTAATAGGTATATGAGCCTATCTGAGCTTGCTAATAGGTAAAGTGTGTGTATTCATACAACATATTTCTATCCTGACAGTAAAATGCGGTTTTGTTTAAACTGTTTTTGGAGTCGATTTCCTTGTTTGTGACTTCTCTGTATCCTGGGGAGCCCACCCCAGTACACAGTTTACATATACTACTAAGCCCTTCACCTGCCGTGCACCAATAAAAAAAAAAAAGGAACATCATACTTACCTAATCCGGCCTGTGTGGATGCAGGGTGCAGCTCTTCTCCATCTTCTGGCTCTAGCCTGTGCGCCACAGGGAAGGATCATCATCACGCCTGCTGGAGAGATCATGTCCCGGCGTCCTATAGGCAGCAGGCACGAGGTGCCAGCAGCCTATGGGACTGGATGTAGGAGCAGGACGGGCAGGGGTTTCCTCCCACAAGGCGCAGTCCGGTCCTTAGTAACAAACTGGCACCGTGGTTCTAAAAAAGAGCTGCAGCACCGGCTTCTCCGCACCGTTCTATGCATGTGCAACACTGATGGTACACAGAGTGCTTTATACTGTGTGTGTGAACCAAGTCAGCAAGGGAAAGAAGTCATAGGGGGCACTTTTCGCTGGGTATGCCAGAGAGGAGGTGTTGAGGGGGTGGTACGGTGGGCACGGACTCAGAGTCCGCGCAATTCAAATTTAGTTTCGCCAAAAAATAGGCAGGAAACCTACTCCAGCTTTTAGCTGGTGTAGGTTTCCTGCTGTGCGCACCGGATTTAAGTAAGGCAGTCTGCCTCTACTTAAATCTCTGTTGTGCTGGAGCTGCAGGGACATTTTTAAGTCTGGCGCAGAAAACATCAGACTTAATAAATGTCCCCCATAGTAGTTACATAGCATTGTGGAATGGCAGACTTTCAAAGGACATTTGTGTTTCACATTGTTGCGTACCATAATTAGCACAAGTTTCCCATAAGGATAAACAGTGTTTACTTCCATACATAAATAGTCTGTGCCCATGGTTTTTATGAATA
Source organism: Dendropsophus ebraccatus (assembly GCF_027789765.1). Taxonomy (NCBI): domain Eukaryota; kingdom Metazoa; phylum Chordata; class Amphibia; order Anura; family Hylidae; genus Dendropsophus; species Dendropsophus ebraccatus. The sequence continues at coordinate 83,361,665 of NC_091461.1, read as the reverse complement.
GGAAACAAGAGTTACCCCTAAGGTGAGTGACGTAAAGTAGACAACAATCTAAGCCCCATCAACAAGTTCTGTTAACTCCCCGCTCTTCGTAATGTCAATGCACCACGTGATCTGGTCGTCCACGGAGGAAGGAAGTACTGCGCATGTCTCTGCAGCCCATTCGGATAACGCGTGGTTAGGATTTGCTAATGACAATACCGGAACACTGTGGTTGAACCCCGGTTGTGCACTAGAGTGACAGCAGCACCAACCAATAGCTGCAGTCCTGATAGCACACACGCTTGTATACGGCAAGGTCAGCGGCAGCTGTCAGGTGAGTGTAGAGGGGAATGAATGAGGTAGAAGCGCTTATTGCTCGATACCCAAAGGGTGCGGGACCCGGGGGAGCTGCCGGCTTGTTGTAGGGTCTCCTGGTCGCGGTCTCTGCGCTCTCCTACACACAATTCAGAGTCATGAATTGTGGAACGCAAAGAGATTGGCTACTGTGCATGCGCGGCCGGTCATCTTACACAGACGCACCAGATTTAGTGTGGATGTCTCTATTAGTAAGTTTATGTGGGGAATCCCGTCAGGCGTGACCTGTGCAGGTGACATCCCTCTGCTGCCGGGCACTCGTGCTGTTTGCTTACTCCTGAGTCCTGACTTGAAGAGTGCCATTGGCAATGTCCTTCAGATGTGAAGGGATATCCAATGCGGATTGTCATTATGCCAATGAGCAGAGATAAATCCACCGTCCATAGGAAATTAGTGCAGTGATTTTCTATGAGCTTTGGACTCATCTCTGCTCATCAGCATAATGAGCCACGTTAAGGCTAATGTTCACACATAGCGTCTAATTAGTGTTAATTAGCGATAACACTATTTTTCTTTGAATTGTGTAATAAAATATCATTATTTTTTCTGCAGTTCTGCCAAAATCATGGTAAAATATTGTTTTACAGCGAGTTGCACAATTCACAGTAAAATAGGGCTGTTTAAACACTGTGTGAACATGTGCTAAAGTGCAAAATTTGACCTGGGCATTGTGGTATCAATTTATAGACATTGGTTTGATTTCTTTTCCTGTGTGAATTGGATGGGTTGTTACTTACATCTGGTGAGAATTTAATTTTAAAGCAAATGTACCACTTAGGTACCTTGCTTTGTGTTTTTTTTTTTTTTTTTTTTTTTTTTTACACGAACAGACCGACGCTGGCGCAGGGATGCCGGTGGCGTCATTCTTTTGAACCGCCACCCGGTTCCCCTGCATGGTGCCACTCTATTCCTTACCATGAAGCACTGGGGGCGGGCCCGCTGGCCCCCAGTGTGACGACACCCCCTCCCCTCTGTGACACAGCTCCATTAGAATCAATAGAGCTTCATCAAAGAGGCTCTCCTCTTTGATGGAGAGATTGTTACGCTGGGCTGGGCTGGGCTAGTGCTTGGGAATAGACCATTGCCATGCGCAGGAATCAGGGGGCAGTTCAAAAAAAGGATTGTGGGACAGGCATGTGCCAGCGTTGGTCTATTCTTGCAAAAAACACAAAGCGATGCACCCAGTGTTACCTTTGCTTTAAAGGTACATATGTATTCTACCATCATTATAGTAATGTATTGTATTATAATATCTGCATTTGCATTATGTTATTAACTTCTATTTCTGCAGTGCACATAAGCATGTTGGGAGCTCGTCTCATCTACAATGCTGCCAAACGAACAGGTATGGTTTCAATGTCACTGGGTGTCTTAACTGTGCAGCAGCTTTATCTTTGTGATAACTTGCAAGCTGCAACTGTGATTGACAGCTTGAGAGCTATCAGAATAACTTGCAGATTTTTGTATCATAAGGTTTAGCCAAGTTATGGTTCTTTGCAGGGGCATACCTCTATAGCAGCCATATCAGTTGCTATGGGGCCAGCCACATCAGGGGGCCCCATGGCCTGCTCCTGCAACACACTGGGGGCCACTGAGCCGTCATCATTTGCAGCACCTGGTGCCCCAGATGGCCCCCCGGGTTTTGAAAATGTCCCTTTAACTGCAGGCACTCCTGACAAGAACTTGCAGTTATGTAATTATGACTACACTTGACCTTTAGTAGTCAGTCAGGGGGGCCCTATCAAAAGTTTGCTATGGGGCTAGTTACGATCCTGGTTCTTTGTACATTACTGTGGGCTCTTTTTTTGTGATTGGTGGGAGTCTTTACTCAAGGACCTCCTCTGATACCTTCTGACTTCAGTGACAGAAAGTAGGTGTAGTAGTACCTTGGTTCTCAAACTTCTCGGAACTCAAACAGTGTTTCCAAGGAAACTTCTTTGGTTCTCAAACTCTTGCTCGGTTCTCAAACACTTTTCAGGCACCCAGTCTTGAAGTACAGTAATACCGCAGTATTCAAACAAGATTTACCTGGAAGTAATTCAGAATTCAAACTTTGCTCTGTATCTGAACGTTTTTGTGAGCGTGGATGGTGGGTTGTACCTGGTGAGTTTAGCACTGGTGAGGCTTTACAAACAGTACAGCACTGTATAAGACTGCTGGAGTGCATATACTGTACAGTAGTAGTACAGTCAGTGTACCACCATCTGCCATCCGTTACAGTGCTGGGATGGGGGGCACTACACAGAAAAGGATGGGTAAGGAGTTGGTGACTATTTTACTACAATTGCTTGTTTTCTTGAGTGTCCTGTACAGTATATAGTGCTGCTCTTTATTGTTCTGTAGTGATTAAACTGGACACTTTTCAATGTAATAAATGATACTGTAGGTTAGGGCTGGGTGATATTGGCCTAAATCAATATCACGGTTTATCGCACATGTAGCTGCGGTAACGATAATTTAACGATAATTATGACACGCCCCTTTTAGCAAACCACACCCACTTGCCATGCCAAACTGGCGCTATTTTGATTAGAAAAAGTAAAAAAGAACTGAACAGCAACCCATGGTTAGTCTGTTACCATTATTACTATTTGTCATTATTAGGGGGGCTCAGCAGAGACCTGGATGTGTATATACAGGTATACAGCCTCTACAGGATGTGTATACACGGGGTCATATAGGAATACATGTGTATAACCATATGGGGGGTGGGGTGGATAGGTGTATATGACTATATGGGGGGATGGATTGGGGTGCATTACTATACAGGAGGTACATAGGGATAGAAGTGTATGACTATATGGGGGTGGGGGAGTGGATCGGGGTGTATTACTATACAGGAGGTACATAGTGAATACAGAACTATACATGGGAGTACATAGGGATAGGGATGTATGACTACAGGGGGCACATAAGGGGAGGGGCGGATAGGGGTGTATGACTGTACAGGGGGGGCGGACAGCGGTGTATGACTGTACGGGGGGGTGGACAGGGGTGTATGATTGTACGGGGGGGGTGGACAGGGGTGTATGACTGTATGGGGGGGTGGACAGGGGTGTATGACTGTATGGGGGGGGGTGGACAGGGGTGTATGACTGTATGGGGGGGGGTGGACAGGGGTGTATGACTGTATGGGGGGGGGGTGGACAGGGGTGTATGACCGTATGGGGGGGTGGACAGGGGTGTATGACCGTACAGGGGGGGTGGACAGGGGTGTATGACCGTACAGGGGGGGTGGATAGGGGTGTATGACCGTATGGGGGGGTGGATAGGGGTGTATGACCGTATGGGGGGGTGGATAGGGGTGTATGACCGTATGGGGGGGTGGATAGGGGTGTATGACCGTATGGGGGGGGGGGGCGACAGCGGTGTATGACTGTACGGGGGGGCGGCAGTGGTGTATGACTGTACGGAGGGGGGGCGGACAGTGGTGTATGACTGTACGGGGGGGGGGGGACAGGGGTGTATGACTGTGCAGGGGGGGGGGGGGGGACAGGGGTGTATGACTGTGCAGGGGGGGCGGACAGGGGTGTATGACTAAGTGGGGGGCGGACAGGGGTGTATGACTGTACGTGGGGGCGGACAGGGGTGTATGACTTTACGTGGGGGGCGGACAGGGGTGTATGACTGTACAGGGGGGGGGGACAGGGGTGTATGACTGTACAGGGGGGGGGGGGGACAGGGGTGTATGACTGTACGGAGGGGGGGCGGACAGTGGTGTATGACTGTACGGAGGGGGGGGGCGGACAGGGGTGTATGACTGTGCAGGGGGGGGCGGACAGGGGTGTATGACTGTATGGGGGGGGGGGGACAGGGGTGTATGACTGTATGGGGGGGGGTGGACAGGGGTGTATGACTGTATGGGGGGGGGGGGGGGGCAGGGGTGTATGACCGTATGGGGGGGGTGGACAGGGGTGTATGACCGTATGGGGGGGTGGACAGGGGTGTATGACCGTACAGGGGGGGTGGATAGGGGTGTATGACCGTACAGGGGGGGTGGACAGGGGTGTATGACCGTACAGGGGGGGTGGATAGGGGTGTATGACCGTACAGGGGGGGTGGATAGGGGTGTATGACCGTATGGGGGGGTGGATAGGGGTGTATGACCGTATGGGGGGGGGGATAGGGGTGTATGACCGTATGGGGGGGTGGATAGGGGTGTATGACCGTATGGGGGGGTGGACAGGGGTGTATGACCGTATGGGGGGGGGGGCGACAGCGGTGTATGACTGTACGGGGGGGCGGCAGTGGTGTATGACTGTACGGAGGGGGGGCGGACAGTGGTGTATGACTGTACGGGGGGGGGGGGGGGGGGCAGGGGTGTATGACTGTGCAGGGGGGGGGGGCGGACAGGGGTGTATGACTGTGCAGGGGGGGCGGACAGGGGTGTATGACTAAGTGGGGGGCGGACAGGGGTGTATGACTGTACGTGGGGGCGGACAGGGGTGTATGACTTTACGTGGGGCGGCGGAGAGGGGTGTATGACTGTACAGGGGGGGGGGACAGGGGTGTATGACTGTACAGGGGGGGGGGCGGACAGGGGTGTATGACTGTACGGAGGGGGGGCGGACAGTGGTGTATGACTGTACGGAGGGGGGGGGGGGGGGGGGACAGGGGTGTATGACTGTGCAGGGGGGGGCGGACAGGGGTGTATGACTGTGCAGGGGGGGGCGGACAGGGGTGTATGACTGTGCAGGGGGGGGCGGACAGGGGTGTATGACTGTGCAGGGGGGGCGGACAGGGGTGTATGACTGTACGTGGGGGGCGGACAGGGGTGTATGACTTTACGTGGGGGCGGACAGGGGTGTATGACTTTACGTGGGGGGCGGACAGGGGTGTATGACTGTACAGGGGGGGGGGGCGGACAGGGGTGTAGGACTGTAGTCCCCTCAGTTACAGTACAGGGCTGTAACATAGGAGGAATGGATGTGCTGCAGCAGGCAGGATACCACACACAGGGCGTGGGGGGGCACTCGGATGGGACTGGCCCGGGAGGGGGGACCGGCACAGTCATGGACGGGACAGGTGCGGCAGGACGGGGCCTCTGAGAGGGCAGACAGGTGCGCTGGGGGGGACATAAAAATACAAAAATACCGCAATTACCGTCCTGGCTAAGTTGAAGTCGGTTAACGAACGCCAGTGACGGTATCGGTATTTTTGCAGGATATCGCCCAGCCCTACTGTAGGTAATTATTGTTGGCTACTGGAACCGATGAAACACATTTACATTATTTCCTATGGGAAGACACCGCTTGTTTCTTAAACTGCCTTCCTAAACCACTTAAGTTTGCGAACTAAGGTACCACTGTTAATTCTTGTCATTTACACGTGTGATAATTGGCTGATTATTGATCTATGTAATAGAGACAATGATCAGCCGATGACAGTGATCATCCGCTGATCGTGTCTTTTGCTCCTGTCCTAAAATCATTCGCTGTCGCTGTGTGTAATAGCGATGCCCGTCCGTATACATTTCTCTTCACGGTCCCTGGTCTCCTGCCCTCTGCTCGCTTCCCGTACCCGCCCCTGTAGCTTCAGAGTGGATCTCTGAACTAACAGGCCACTCAGCCAATCACTGGCCGCGTTTTTTCCTTGGAGAGGGCAACTGCTAACTGAATATTGAGCCATGTAATATGCAAAGAAATGACATGTCAGTTCTTTGGGCTGACGGCTGAGTGTGCATAAGATGTCCTATTCAATCAATGGGGCAGGCAGAACTTCAAGCGTTCGGGCAAGCGTTCACAATTCAGCACAAATTCCTTAGTTTTAAGGGCCCTTAGATTGGAAAATGTGACAATCACATGATTGAAAGCATTGCATTCTGGAAAATGCCAAACCGGGAAGAACACAAACACAAAACAGAGCAAAACCCCCCCAAACAAATGGATTTTTGGTAGTTTCAAAACCGGGATAGACAGTTAAGTAATGCGTTATGCTTCTGCAAAAGTTTCATTTTTTTTTTAACCTCTACCTGGCGTTCCCCCTTAACATAAGGCCTGACTCAAGACCTGAAAATTCAGAGCTGTTGATTTCAAAACAAAAAGAGCAAGCTAAGCAAGTCTTGTTCACTGCAGTGTCATATGGCACCATACTGTGGTTGTCAAAGTAATGACATTTCTTGTGTTTATCTTTTTTTTTCCTATTAACTTCAGTGTCAATTAAATATAGTATAATACTATTAAAAGAAAAATTTTATGCCAAATCCGTGTATAACCCCTTAACAACACAGGGCGTATATATACTTACGCCCTGTGGTCGCCTTGGGGACTTCAGAGAGCGGCTGAACTGCTCTGAACTGCCGCTGTCCCAGGTGCGGCATGTAGCCCGGGACTGCGGCTATAAGCGGGCACAGTCTGATCGCCGTGCCTGCTAATCAAGCAATCAGATGCAGCTGTCAAAGTTGACAGCTGCATTTGATTGCTTGCTGTCTTTCATACCTGGTGGTCTAGTGGGGTGGATCGCCCCCCACGGGACATCGTCCCGGAGGAGCGATCCACACATCCATTACCTGCAGGGGTCTGCGCCGTAATGGCGTTGATCCCAGCTCGGCACTCAGTTGTTTTCGGCTGCAGCAGCCGGAAGCATTCGAGTGCCTATCTCATCGATCTCAATGAGAGATCAGTGTGCATATACTAGAAGTCCCCCAGGGGGGCTTCTAGTATATGTGTAAAATAAATAAATAAAGTGGTATTAATAAAAAGCCCCCTCCCCTAATAAGTTTGAATCACCCCCCTTTTCCCATGTTATAAATAAAAAGATAAAATAACCATGTTTGGTATCGCTGCGTGCGTAATCGCCCAAATTATTAATTTATCACATTCCTTAACTCTCGCACAGTATACTGAGTAAGCATAAAAAAAAATCCCAAAGTGGAAGATTTCACATTTTTGGTCGCATCAAATCCAGAAAAATTGTAATAAAAAGCAATCAAAAAGTTGCATATGCGCAAACAAGGTACCGATAGAAAAAACACATCATGGCGCTAAAAATTACACCTCACACAGCCCCATAGACCAAAGGATAAAAGTGCTATAAGCATGGGCATAGAGCGATTTTAAGGAACATATTTATGTTAAGAATGGGTTGAATTTTTTACAAGCCATCACATAAAAGAAAAGTTATGCATGTTACATATCGTTGTAATCGTATCGACTTGAGGAACATATGTAACAAGTCAGTTTTACCCCAGAGCGAATGGCGTAAAAACAAATACCCCCCAAGTGTCAAGTGACCAGTCACAAGATTGTACAAGAGCGTGCATCCAATTGTACTGTACAATAGGACACAGAATTGGACCCTGTCACTGAGCATCACATTGTCACAACCAGCTGATGCAGGTTTAAAGGGGAACTCCGGGTAGAGGTAAAAAAAAATTAAACTTCTGCAGAAGCATAATGCATGCGATGCGCCCCGACACGCGTTTCGGCAACACGCCTTTCTCGAGGGGACGAGAAAGGCGTGTTGCCAAAACGCATGTCGGGGCGCATTGCATGGGCAGAGTGCGAACTAGCACTTTAGGTATTGCTTCATCAGTAGTGTACTCCATGGTATTAACTTTGTGACACATGTTGGCTATTGTATTGAGAGCCCTACTGTGTTTATAGATAGATTAAGCTACTGTGTCAAGATACCCAACAATTTATTATACATTCTCTGCATTGTTGCAAGATTTTTTAGTATTGTGGCACTTTTACATATGCACTTTTTCCATGCGTTCTGTTGCAATCAGCTATTCTGATTTATTCCATGATTTTATTGTATGACTAATAAAATTTCTCTTTTGATTATATGATTTCTGGGTACAGTATGTTTCTTGTGGGTATTTATTTAGTTTTCTCCAGCAGTGCTGGCCCACAAAGGATCTGTTTATTATCTGGAGTACTTAATAGCTATGCATAAAAAGGGATCCGTAGAGCCTTATGGTGCGTTTACACAGACAGATTTATCTGACAGATTTTTGAAGCCCAAACCAGGAACAGACTATAAACAGGGATCAGGTCATAAAGGAAAGACTATGATCTATACTCTTTTCAAATCCATTCCTGGCTTTGGCTTCCAAAATCTGTCAGTGTAAACACAGCATTAGGCTACAAACCCACTTGGCGGGTCTGCAGCGAGTCCCCTCGCTGCGTATTTGCAGCGAGACTCGCTGCAGATCCCGGGCCTATACTTTTAATGGCAGACAAACACGCAGCAGGGATGTACATCCCTTCTGCGAGTTTGTCTGCAGCCCACCCCATTAACCCCCCGGCTGCCGGAGCTGATACTTCACCTGATCCCGGCTCCGGCGGTTCCCGATGTCTTCAGCAAGCCGGAGAGGGGAACAGGTGAAGTATATGCTCCAGCCAGCCACCCGCAGCCCCTTTAACACCTCCCGCAGCCCCGGCCCCCCAATCGCCCCCCCGCAGCACCGATCGCTCACACGCCCCCCCGATCGCCCCCTGCAGCCCCTGCAGCCCCGGCCGCCCGATCGCCCCCCCCCCCCCCCATGGGGGCTGCAGGGGGGCGATCGGTGCTGCCGGGGGGGGGGGCAATTGTGCGGCTGGGGCTGCAGGGGGGCGATTGGGGGGGGGGGGCGTGCGATCGGTGCTGCGGGGGGGCATTGGGGGGGGGAGCGTGCCGGGATCAGGTGAAGTGTCAGCTTCGGCGGGGTTAATGGGGTGGGCTGCAGACAAACTCGCAGCAGGGATGTACATCCCTGCTGCGTGTTTGTCTGCCATTAAAAGTATAGGCCCGGGATCTGCAGCGAGTCTCGCTGCAAATACGCAGCGAGGGGACTCGCTGCAGACCCGCCAAGTGGGTTTGTAGCCTTATGGTGCATTTACACAGGCAGATTTTTCTGACTGATTTTGGAAGCCAAAACCAGGAATGGATTTGAAAAGAGGAGAAATCTGTCTTTCCTTTATGACCCGTTCCCTGTTTATGGTCTGTGCCTCGCTTTGGCTTAAAAAATCTGTCAGATAAATCTGCCTGTGTAAACGCACCATTAGTGTGCATTTACACAAAGATTTATCTGACAGATTTTGGAAGCCAAAGCCAGGAATGGATTTTAAAAGAGGATAGATCATAGTCTTTCCTTTATGACCTGATCCCTGTTTATAGTCTGCTACTGGATTTGGCTTCAAAGATCTGTCAGATAAATCTGTCTGTGTAAACGTGCCATTAGAGTCCATTTACACAGAAAGATTATCTGACAGATTATCTGCCAAAGATTTGATGCCAAAGCCAGAAACAGACTATAAACAGAGATCAGGTCATAAAGGAAAGCCTGAGATTTCTCATCTTTTCAAATCCATTTCTGGCTTTGGCTTCAAATCTTTGTCAGATAATCTTTCTGTGTAAATGGACCCTTATGGTGTGTTTACACAGAAAGATTTATCTATCAGATCTTTGAAGCCAAAGCCAGGAACAGACTATAAACAGGGAACAGGTCATAAAGGAAAGATTGAGATTTCTCCTCTTTTCAAATCCATTCCTGGGTTTGGCTTCCAAAATCTGTCAGATAAATCTGTCTGTGTAAATGCTCCTTTAGTTATGAGTCTCAAAACACTGGAAGAGCCAGATATCCCTCCTGGTAAGGAAACCTGTTGCTAAGGGGTGCCTCCCAGTAAGGAAATTACCAAACTACCCTGATACGTAGCCTCTTAAGCCCACTTGGTTGCAAGCATTGGGAGACAAATAGAGAAATACCAGAGTGGCCCCCTTTACATCAAAATCTAACTCTGTTGCGAGTATTATGACATGACAAGGGAAATACCAACTGGCTGTGGATAGATGCCTGGTTTATGTATTTTCCTTGTCATGTCGCAATACTCACAACTGAGTTAGACTTTTACGTAAAAGGGGCCACCCTGGTATTTCCCTATTTTTGTCCTAATTTGTGTTTCAACTGAGTGGACTACAAATCAGGGTGGTTTGGTGATTGTCTCTCTAGGAGGTTCCCCTTAGCAACAGGTTTCTTACTGGAGAGATATCTGGCTATTCCCATGTTTTGAGACTTGTAAGGGAGGTTCCACGGACCTCTTTTTTTTTTTTTTTTTTTTCTGCATATTTAAATTTTTTTAGCGGGCAGGGTAACAATGGAGACTCTTGAATGAGTACTAAGCCCAGTGATTGTTGTGTCTTCGTAGTAATGACCTATCCACAGTATTGGGCATAACTAATGGCTCTATTGCACGGAATGTTAATCTGTCGAATCGGGCTGATTCGGCAGATCATCGCCCCGTGTAATAAAGACAACAATCATCGGCTTATTGCATCTTTAGGTCCTGACCTAAAATCATTGCTGTGTAATAGTGATGCACGCCCAACAGCTGATGAATCTGTAAATAAAATAGTATTGTTCATAAATTGTCTCTCCACGCTCCCTGGTGTTCTCTTTGCTTCTCCCCACAGCCGCTGATACAACTTCAGAGTGTCTGTGAAGTGACAGGCCACTCAGCCAATCACTGGCTGGGACAAGACCACCTGTCACTTCACAGACATGCCCTGAAGATGCATCGGAGGCTGTGGACAGGAGCAAAAAAGAACAATGGGAAGCGTGGATAGGTAGTGTGCGAACTTCATTTAAAGCAAGGCCTGCACACACATTGTCAACAATGTTCATGCAGCTCTTGCTGCACAATAATCGAGCTGTGTAACAGGCTCAGTAATCGAGTGCCGATCTAGCAGTTCGGCCCTCATTTACTATAGTGATCGAGCCGTCTAATACGACCCTAAAAGGTTGCGGGGGGTCCAACCACTGGGGCCCACAGCTCTATTCAGCTAAGACTTTAGAGCACCCCAGTGATCGAACTCCCCTCAATCCCTTTCGGTGTGCTCCATCATGTGGATTGTGTGAATAGGGCATAATACTCCCAGTAGGGAAACCAGGGACAATGCCAAATTTCTTTCACCATTTTTTAAAAAACGTAGTTCTTTCATTTTTCCATCAACAGAGCTTAAATTTTCCCTGCTGTGCCTATAACTTTAATAGTATATTAATATTTACCAACTGATTTTGCAGCATTTTACAAAGATATTGTCCATTTAGTCCTTGTCCCCATTAGTGCTTGCAAACTATATACGTCAATCTGTATGTTTTTGGCGTGGGAGGAAAAAAAGTACCCGGAAAAAACTCTCACAAACATGGGGAAAACATACAAACTGCAGATATTGCCCATTTTTTCCATCCAAAATTTTGATCAGATACCAAAGTAAAGCGCACATGAGGTACAATTGTCCGTAAATTGGGATCGCTGTGTCGTGTCTTGCTGCACATACAATTATCCACATGGACACAATAGTCTTTGCACTTTCTTCATCACTGTATCAATGTGAATAGCAAGATTTCCAACAGAGAAAACGAATAATTACACCCAGTAGTGCAGATCCTCTTTTGGCTGAACCTTCACGCTTGCATCAAAGTGCTCTGCAGCCATCCATCATCACTTTGATCAAATTAATGCCAGTGACTTACAGTCCACACCATGTTTAGGGAGACAACCCCCCTTTTTGTCAAGCTTGACACATTTTTTTGCTATTTCATAGTTTGGACAATTATGCACAGTGCAGTGCTTTCCCCCCCCCCCCCCGGAGGTTTTTTTTATATGTATATATTAGGGATGCACAATGCGCTGAAATATCGATACTAATATTAATATAGGCCATAACACTTGCATTTTTTCACCCAGAAACCCACATGAGCCCTTTTTTTTTTGCGCCATTAATTGTACTTTGCAATGACAGGCTGAATTTTTTCATAAAGGACACTGCAAAACCAGAAAAAAAAAATGCATTTCTTTTATTTGGGGTTTTTACGCCGCTCGCCCTGGGGTAAAACTAACTTGTTATGTGTAACATGTATAACTTTTATTGTATTTGATTGCCTGTAAAAAAATCAAACCATTGTTAACAAATATGTTCCTTAAAATCGCTCTATTCCCAGGCTTATAGCGCTTTTATCCTTTGGTCTATGGGGCTGTGGGAGGTGTCATTTTTTGCACCATGATGTGTTCTTTCTATCGGTACCTTGATTGCACATATGCAACTTTTTGATCGCTTTTTATTACAATTTTTCTGGATTTGATGCGACCAAAAATGCGCAATTTTGCACTTTGTTTTTTTTTTTGCGCTTACACCATTTACAGTGCGAAATCAGGAATGTGATAAATTAATAGTTTGGGCGATTACAAACATGTTTATTTATTTATTTATAACATGGGAAATCCCGGAGGAGCGATCCACCCCACTAGACACCAGGGATGGCTGCATTCAAGTAATCGGATACAGCTGTCAACTTTGACAGCTGCATCCGATTACTTTATTAGCGGGCACCGCAATCGGACCGTTCCCATTAATAGCTGCGGTCCCGGGCTACATGCTCTGAACACACGTAGACGGCCTTGGACGTACAGGTATGTCCAGGGTCGCCAAAGGGTTAAGGTGGCCATACACCGTCAGTTACTGAAGGAGTCTTCAACAGGTATCTTTCCTATTCTCTCCATACACATGAATGGTAGGGATGGGGATGGGTAAGCCACAGCCAGCCTGCTCTTGTGGCGCCTTATCTCTCAGAGAACACACGCTTTATCCTTATGGTACATTCACAAAAAGAGATTTTTGAAGCCAAAGCCAGGAATGGATTTGAAAAGAGGATAGATCCCAGTCTTTCCTTTATGATCTGTTCTCTTTTTATAGTCTTTTACTGGCTTTGGCTTAAAAAATCTTCAAAAAACGTGCCTTTATTTTAACTGACATTATGGGTTGATGGAGTCTCAGGAGACCCCCTTACATTTTCTACTGGAGGGTTTAGCAGGAGATTGGCAGGCCAGGATTAGCAGGAGCTCCAGCTTCTTGTTTCTCCTCTTTACAGGACCCAACAGACTTCATTTGGGGACAGGAAACCACTGAGTCTGGAGAGGATGGCTTTACCTTTTTATTTTACAGGTTTACTGACCTTGGGAATAGAGTCCCTCTTGTCAGGAGTGCTTTCATGGTGATGGGGAAAATAATATAAGGGCAGACTAAATGGGCCCTGCGGTATTTTTCTTATGACAATCTTATATTATTTTATATTTCTGTGTGCCGTCAGTTAATTTTCTGATGTAACATAAGGCTACAAGTAGTTCTGCAATATATACAAGCAGCTCTGCCATCATGAAGAAACCTTGGAATGTCCATGTCAGAATGTCCCTGTGCATTGTGTTACCCGATTACAGAAGCGTATTATTGGCTAATGGCCCTATTCCAGTAAGACAGTATAAATACACAGAGGAAATTGCTTACAGCTTGGAATAATTAACTGATGAACTTGTAAATGGCTGCCATGTTTCATCACAGGTCATGCCACCCAACAAGTGGAGCAGATCATAATAAACATGAAGTATGCATACATGGAGCTGCCAGTCACTTTTTTGTTGTTGTATCCCATATAAAGTGTTACTCTTTTTTGTTTTAATATTTTATGTGTGATTTCACAGAAGCTCACCCACTCCCTTAGAAATATGTACATAGAGAAAAAAATATTTGTCCTCAGCTCTTAAAGGGGTTGACCAGGCTTCCAGAAACAGCATCACTTTTGTCCTCAGTTTGGGTGTGGTTTTGCCGCTGGGTTCCATTGAAGTGAACAAAGCTGGATAATACCACACACAACCTGGGGACTGTTGTGGTGCAGCTGTTTTTGCAAGAAAGTATCTCCGTTCCTGAAATGTATGCCTTCTTAGATCTACTGTGAGTGGTATTATTGAAGGATTGAACTGTTTAGGAACAGAGATGTTGTAAAGTTACAGAGCTAAGTCAAAAAGTGCTGAGTGCATAAAAGGCACCAACTTGCTAACTGCAGAGTTCCAAGCTTCCTCTGAATTTAAAATCAGCAGAAAAACTGTATCGGGAGCTTCACTCCATGGTTCCCATTGCTGTCACTGCATACAAGCCTTACATCACCAAGCAAATAAGATTAATGGCAAGCATGAAATGGAATGCCACTAGACCCTGGAAATGTGTGCTTTGGACTGACAAACCTCTCCGCCGTTTTTTAGGGGTTTTCCAAACCACCTTAGCTCCAGTGGTGAGAAATCTTAATGCTTTGGCATACATAGACATTTTGGGCATTTGTATGCTTCCATTGTTGTGATGGTAATCGCTTTTCTGTTCCAGTAACCACAAAGCGCTGTCCATAAAGGCATGGCTAGGGTAGTTTGGTGTGGTAGATCTTGACAGGCCCACACAGAGCCCTACTTTTAACACTTTTGGGATGAATGAGAACTGAGATTCAGAGTAAAAGTCCCCTGACCCAACAAACCCCTTTTAACATTAAGGAGAAACGGCTCTAACTACAGCAAAAGAGAAACATGGATATATTTCCAATATTGTGTAAAAGATGTCCTTAGTCATGTCCTTAGTATTGTATAGCCCCCTCCCCTCAACCGACAACCCCCAGGGGAGGGGCATTTTTAATGTATCATTCTTTAATTCTTGCTCCTGACACCCAGAAAGTAGGCATGGGGAAGAGCCCAGCCTCTTAGGTCCAGCATTGGGAGCAGGATGAGGCCCTCCAGGGACGTGACCAATTCCCCTTTAAAATAAGAACTGTGCAGACCTGTCATGATTAGCTTACTGTAAGTGAGGATAGGGGACAAGTAAAACTGCAAATCCCTTTAACTATTAAGCTACAGCTGCAGGGCAAAGCAATTTTGTGCACTGCAGCTGTTACACAATGGTTAAGATCACGTAGCTCTGCAAATGTCGCACATTTATAGGAAAGAGGCAGTGTTGTTTTATAGGGTTCTCAGGGAAAAAATAAAATTTTCTCTGTGGCTGGAAGTTGTTTAAAAACATACTATACTCACCTCCTCCAGACTCCCATGCTGACTCACTTGGTTCTCTGCTGGTCTCTATTTCTAAGTTGTGTGCCTTTTCATCCCCATAGGAACTGCCAGTTTAGCCAGCCACAGGTTGATTATCCCTAATGAGTATCCCTAGGAACGGTCATTCAGCTGTAAAAGTGTCAAAGATCAGATGACGAGCCACCAAACACCTGCTCGTCAGCTGATTGGATCTTTTCGGTGATGGTAAAATTTATTGTTGTCGGCCACACATCTCCTGTGTACACAGAGAAAAGTTAATGGTCACACCACGGGGGACCAGAGTATAGCATGTTTATTTTTATAGGACTCCGATCCCTGGAGCTTATTTTGCTTTTGCCTTTAAGTCAATGTATCTATGTATTTTACCTGACTCATGGAGCCTTTGATGGACAGGGTAGATATCAATGTGGGAATTCTATAACTTTTTTTTTTTCTCTTTACATTCTAGGTCCCTCATGTCAGACACTTATTAGACCTTTTAGCCTGGCACCTCAGATGCATTCATTCAGTAAGTTACTGACCTAATTTTTTAATACTTGAAGAGCTGCAAAATCTTAAGGGGGAGGACAGAGTGAGAAAGGGGACATTATATGCCATTATATGATCTGTCTGTGACATTATAGAGATATACATAATATCAAGCAGTAGTGAAATTAGGGGGGGCAGGGTGGTGGTGGCTGCTGCACATGGTGGTGAGTAAAGTCTGTGCCACTGTCATTATCCAAGTGAACTACTTATATGTGACCCAGATGACAAGAATAGGGGGCTGAAATACAACCCATTGTACCCATAAAGATGCTTCTTAGGGTGGGGATAGGGGTCCCCTGTGCCTCAGAATACAAGTATTTTTTCCCAACATCCATGCAGCAGTGAGATCAGAAACGCTTTATAAACCCCAGCCCTCACTCACTCCATATGTGGATGCAGTGAAGGTTGGTGGAGGGGCTGTTGTGATATATTGTGCGACTTGGCGACCTACAGGTGCCATAGTACAGAGGAGGGGGATCATCACACTGTCCTTGCTGTACAGAGGAGAGGATCATCACACTCTCCTTGCTGTACAGAGGAGGGGATCATCACACTGTCCTTGCTGTACAGAGGAGAGGATCATCACACTCTCCTTGCTGTACAGAGGAGGGGATCATCACACTGTCCTGGCTGTACAGAGGAGGGGGATCCCCACACTATCCTCACTGTACAGAGGAGGGTGGATCCCCACACTATCCTCACTGTACAGAGGAGGGCGGTCATCATACTGTCCTTGCTGTACTGTGGAGAGGATCATCACACTGTCCTGACTGTACAGAGGAGGGGGATCATCACACTGTCCTGTACAGAGGAGGGGATCATCACACTGTCCTGGCTGTACAGAGGAGGGGGCTGGCTGTTGGTTGTAATAAGGGGCACAATGTAAACAGATGCTCTAGTGGTGCTGAAGTTGTAAGCTGATACTGAGGTTGCCGTTGTGCCAGGTTAAAGGGTTTGTGTATAAGTTTCCAGTTACATGGTGGTAATTAGAGATGAGCGAACCGGATTCGGGTTCGAGTCCATCCGAACCCAAACGATCTGCATTTGATTAGCGGGGGCTGCTGAACTTGGATAAAGTTCTAAGGTTGTCTGGAAAACATGGATACAGCCAATGACTATATACATGTTTTCCAGATAGCCTTGGGGCTTTATCCAAGTTCAGCAGCCACCGCTAATCAAATGCCGAAAGTTCGGGTTCGGATGGACTCGAGCATGCTCGAGGTTCGCTCATCTCTAGTGGTAATGTTATTTTTATAGCACTGCAGGGGTTAAAATGTTTTATTGTGTGTGTGGTTATGATTTCATAATGTGCTGGGGCCCTAAGAGCCCTGTAGCCCGAGCTACAGCTTTACATCATGGTAACATGGTTAAACAAGTATCATTTTGAAAACTCTATTTGGCCTCATTCCTCATTCAAAAACACTCAGGGCTACACCATTTGTCCAACTCCTGTTAAAGTCAATGGGTGTTATGCAAATTGTGTTACTTGCTTGATTAGGCAGTTTTCAGTTGCAAACAGGCCAGAGGGGGCCTGTAACCCTGCAATTTGTAATTTACTTCAAGACTCTAGTCTTCCAGTACTTATCAGCTGTTGTATGTCCTACAGGAAGTGCTATTCTTTCCCATCTGGAGAGGTTTTCTATGGGGATTTTTTTGTTACTCTGGACAGTTCCTGTCATGGACAGAGGTGGAAGCAGAGAGCACAATGTCAGACTGGAAAGAATACACCACTTCCTGAAGCTGATAAGTACTGGAAGACTTGAGATTTTTTAATAGAAGTAAATGACAAATCTCTGGCACTTTTTGGCACCAGTTGATTTGAAAGAGTGTGTTTTTTTTTCTTTGTGAACTACTACTCTTTAAACAGGTAATGTGCAGCTGATAACTGTGCATAACTGTGAACGATGGTGGTGCTGTTTTTGCAAGTAAAGAGCTTGGACATAAAAACATACATTGCAGAAAGAAGTCAGTGATTCTATGTAAACATTGTATATGTACATGATATAGCATATCTACATATGTTGAAACCGTGATAAAGATCATTTAAATTTTTCTTTTTCTTCCATTAGAGTATGTAAATGCCAGAGAAGAAGACACAACCTTGAAGTCTGTGACTGACCGGGCTGCCCAAACCTTGCTTTGGACAGAGCTGTTTAGAGGTGTGCAGTATCATAGGGATAATCCACTATTCTTGAGGAACTGTGTTTTGCAGTTTTAGTCTCCACTTTTCACCCTTCTTTTCCTTTTTAGGTCTAGGAATGACCTTAAGCTATTTGTTTCGGGAACCAGCTACTATCAATTACCCTTTTGAGAAAGGCCCCTTGAGCCCTCGGTTTCGTGGTGAACATGCATTACGAAGATACCCATCTGGAGAAGAACGTTGTATTGCATGCAAACTTTGTGAAGCCATCTGTCCGGCCCAGGTTTAAAAAAAAAAAAGCTAAATCTTTAATTGACAGATTGATCTAAAAAATGTCCGCTTTCTTCTTGAGACAGCACGGAGAGTAAGTGCAAACCCCACCTGAGCTGGAGACAAGAGTTGAGTTGTCTCTGGAAGAAAGTGGCCATGTTTTTCTAATGCTGGATAACCCCCTTGAGAGTGCTCATTTGATCACCATTGTGTAACATAACATGATTAAGTGCCCTGTCCATACTACTTACAGCTGTGGTTGTTGGAAAATAAATCAATCCAGCATAGGTAATTGTTAGGCATAAATAAATACAAGCCACAAAAGTGCATGCTCCTTCTAACCATTGAGGGCAGTTCAAAATTGGGGTGTATAGGCATAGGTTTATTTCTTTAAGTAGTTGGCTACCTTTTATGTTTATATTAAACTATTTTAATCATTATAATAATTCATTGGCATTGTGTGCTGGTCAAATGTCTCCCCAGTCCATAATATGACTGTGGAGGAGTATGGGACCACTGTGTCACTTTGGAAACATGTGCAGGGGAGAGTGACGTAACCATAGGCAGCCATCTTGTGGATGTGGGAGGGGGGGGGGGTCGGTTGGTTCTGTGTGGCAGCACATGATGACTGGGTATTGGGGCATCATTTTACAAAACAGGGCTTTATAGATCAGTCCAACAACATTATAATTATTAAAATAGTTTGAAATAAACTTGGGGTGGCCCCATTAATCTGTTACCTAATTAATAAAGGTATGTCCACTCTAAGGCCATCACCATTGAAGCTGAACCACGTGTGGATGGAAGCCGTCGCACTACAAGATACGACATTGACATGACAAAGTGTATTTACTGCGGCTTCTGTCAGGAGGCATGTCCTGTGGACGCTATAGTTGAGGTAGGTAATTCATAATTCAATCATTCAGAAAGGATCAGAAAAGAATTCTTCCACTGTATGGAACTTTTTTTTTATCAGCTTTGTGTGCTTAGAAAAAGTTGAACTTGATTGAATTTTATTTATTATAACTAAACATTAGGTTAACATAGGAAAAGGTTGAAGGGTGAGAATATAATTTAACCCCTTCCCGGCATGTCATAGCATTACAGTACAGGTACCTGTCCTTTAGCGCATCCTGCCTTAACTGCCTTTACTATGAAGCAAGCTCAGTAGCTGAGGGTGAGGAGCGTCTGTTAGCTCACAGTTAATGGCAGTATAACTCCTCAGACGCCACAATCGTGGCATTTAAGTCTCTTTTCTGACAAGCCCAAATTGGTCACATAAAAGTATCCGATTGTGCACCTGTTGTGGTGAAGGTAGAAATGCAGTTGCTACCCCCTAAATCTTTTAACTGGCGTTTTAATAAAGCCCTCCTAGCAGATCTCTAATGTAAGCAAAAGATACAAAACTCGCTCACTAGCTACTTCAGAAAAAACTCTGATTCCACAGTCCCTGTACCAATAGTGTAGAAAGCAAATAAAACATTAATTAGGGAAGAATTCATCTCCTATGGTTTGTTTGTCAAGAAGAAAAAAAAAAACTAAAGCATTATATAACACTTTGTCCCACATTTTATACCTTGAGAACTGACATAAACTATCCACAGCCTCATTAGTTCTCCAAGAACTATGGAGAGAGAAACAAAGACGGAATCCACCGGAACATATCTGCAGGGATTCCGTAGTGTGAACATGCCCTTAATCTTAAAACTGCGAGAGCCTACTTGTCTATTAAGCCCTTCATGACCCAACAATTTTGTAACTTTTGGGGGTTCCCATGTCTCTGTATTACACTTTATGGTAAGACTGACATGATATGTTTTTTCTAGATGTCATTCTGAACACAACAATATGTATGTTTTCATAGCTTTTACGGTAAAACTTTTGTTTTGCTAATTAAAATTACTGTACTGTTATTTTTTTAACAATTTGATTTTTTCACCTACAGGACTGTTTGAGGTGTAATTTTTTTGTGCTTATGTTTGTTTATTTTTTGAAATTTATTTTTATTTGTTTGAATTGTATAATGGGAAAGGGGAGTATGCTGGGCTGTATAGCTAGATGTATAACCAGTAGAAAGTGTGAGATTGTGATCCCGCTTCATAGAGCCCTAGTGAGACCACATTCTAGAATACTGTGTCCTGTCCTGGAGAACTCTGAGACCTCGGCGCTCTTCACATAGAACCTGCCTGTTGCAGACTCTATTAGAAGAGCACCAATTGGACCGCACAGAGGTAAGTACAACTCCTCCGGCGGTGTGATTGCGGTGGTCCGGTCATTTACCGCTTGATCCAGTACTATCTTTACTGATGCTGAGAATGCCTTTGATTAGATGGACTGGACATTTATGGAAATGTCTAAACTTGCAAACCCAGTTAACAGGATATAAACTGGGAGATATCCTAGTGGACAGAACCTTTTCCTCACCCCTCACCTTGGCTCAATCTACCTTAACCTCCTATCTACCGCACACAAACCATTTAACAAACCTCTCTAGCTACAACTTTTTAGCAGCAAAATCACTCACTCCACTTTTTGGAAGCAAACGGGCCGTCCCGCCGTTCTCCCTATGGCGCCAAAAGGTTACAGAGCCTGAAGAAAATATGCCATTTTAAGTTCTCTACCTAAACCAAAGACATGGACTCCTTGGGCAGATTACATTGCACCTCACCCATCTTCTAATCGCTCTGGAGACATCTATCCTATCTTTCACCCCACCAGTTTCTAAACCGCTCTCAGTAACTTGGGTCCCCTCATGTAGCGTGTGCTTGTGTCCAATTTATTAAAATATAACAATGTTGTTCCTGCACAGTGAACAGCATAAATGAAAAGAATTGCTGATTTTATTTTATTTTTTTTTTTTTTACTTTATACATCAGAAAAAAATATATAATAGGTGATCATAAATTCCCATCTACATCAGTATGGTACCAATAAAAGCTGGCGGAAAAAAATGAGTCCCCAAATGAGTAGGTGGAAAAATAAAACTCTTATAGAAGTCCACAATAGGGCCATTTTATGAATAATTATTTCTAAAGAATAAAGTTTTACTGTTTAACCCCTTCAAGACCAAGCCTATTTGCACCTAAAAGACCAGGCTCATTTTTCAAAATCTGACCTGTCTCACTTTATGCGCTTATAGCTCAGTGATGCTTTAACGTATGCTAGCGATTCTGAGATTGTTTTTTCGTCACATATGGCACTTTATATTAGTGGCAAAATTTGGTCACTACTTTGTGTGTTTTTTGTGAAAAACATCAAAATATGAAAAATTGAAAAAATTAGCATTTTATGAACTTTGAAATTCTCTGCTTCTAAAAAAAGAAAGTTGTATTACATAAATTAGTTACTAAGTCACATTACCAATATGTCCTCTTTATTCTGGCTTCATTTCATAAACATATTTTACTTTTTTAGGGTGTTACGGGGGTTAGAAATGTATCAGCAAATTACCAAAACTGATTTTTTTAGGGACCAGTTCTTTAAGTTGATTTAGGAGGTTTGTATACTGGAAACCCCCATAAGTGACCCCATTTTGGAAACTAGACACCTTAAAGAATTAATCTAGGGGTATAATGAACATTTTAACCCTACAGGGGCTGGAGGAAAGTATTCACCATTAGGCTGTAAAAAAATGAAAAATTAAAATTTTCCAATAATATATACATTTAGATTAAAGTTTCTCATTTTCAAAAGGAACATGAGAGAAAAAGCACCCCAAAATTTGTAACACATGTTCTCTTGAGTACTACGGTACCCCATATGTGGGCGTAAACCACTGCATGGGCACACAGCGGGGCTCAGAAGGGAAGGAGTGCCAATTAGCTTTTCCATTGCAGATTTTGCTGAAGAAGTTTCCGAGTGCCAGGTGCATTTGCAGTGCCCCTGTAGTGTCAGCAGAGAGAAAAAACCCCATAAGTCACCCCATTTTGGAAAGTACACCCCTCAAAGAATTCATCTTGGGGTAGGATGAGCAATTTGACCCCACAGGTGTTAGAGGAAAGTATTCAAAATTAGACAGTAAAAATGAAAAATTCAAATTTTTTCCAATAATATGTTCCTTTAGTTTGAAATTTTTCAATTTCACGAGGAACAAGAGAAAAAAAGTACCCCAAAATTTGTAACGCAGGTTCTCATGAGTACAACGGTACCTCATATGTGAGCATAAACCACTGCATGGGCACACAGCGGGGCTCAGAAGGGAAGGAGCGCCAATTAGCTTTTTCAATGCAGATTTTGCTGAAGAAGTTTCTGAGCGCCAGGTGCGTTTGCAGTGCCCCTGTAGTGTCTACAGAATAGAATCCCCCCAAAAGTCACCCCATTTCGGAAAGTACACCCCTCAAAGAATTCATCTTGGGGTAGGATGAGCATTTTGGCCCCACAGGTATTAGAGGAAAGTATTCAAAATTGGCCAGTAAAAATGAAAAACTTGAATTTGTCCAATAATATGTTGGTTTAGTTTGAAATTTCTAAATTTCACAAGGAACAGGATAAAAAATGTACCCCAAAATCTGTAACGCAGGTTCTCCTGAGTACAACGGTACCCCATATGTGGGCATAAACCACTGTATGGGCACACAGCAGGGCTCAGAAGGGAAGGAGCGCCAATTTGCTGGAGCAAAACCGCAGCTAGTAACAGTTATTAGAATAGCGCAGTTACTAAAATACAATAAAAAAAATTAGATTACAGGTAATGTGGGGTGGTTCCGGGTAATCTAGAGGTGGTTAAGGGCAGTCTGAGGTGGTTAAGGGCAGTCTGAGGTGGTTACGGGCAGTCTGAGTCTGAGGCGACGTGCGGTGGTCAGAGGCAACCTGCGGTGGTTGCGTGCAATCTGGGGGGTTACATGTAATCTGGCATGATTACGGGCAATCTGGGGTGGTTATGCCCAACCTGCGGTGGTTATGCCCAACCTGCGGTGGTTAGGGGCAACCTGGAGGGGTTACAGACAATCTAGAATTGTTACGGATAGAGTGAAGTGCTTATAGCTAATCTGGGGTGGTTACATGTAATTTGGGGTGGTTACAGGCAATCTGGGGTGATTACGGACAATCTGGAGGGGGTCACTGGCAACGTGCGGTGGTTACGGGCAACGTGCGGTGGTTACGGGCAACGTGCGGTGGTTACGGGCAACGTGCGGTGGTTACGGGCAACGTGCGGTGGTTACGGGCAACGTGCGGTGGTTACGGGCAACGTGCGGTGGTTACGGGTAATCTGGGGGGTTATGTGCAATCTGACGTGATTACGGACAACCTGGGGTGGTTACGGACAACCTGGGGTGGTTACGGGCAACGTGCGGTGGTTACGGGCAACGTGCGGTGGTTACGGGCAACCTGCGGTGGTTACGGGTAATCTGGGGGGGGGTTAGGGGTAATTTGGGAGTAAACTGTAATTATTACTATAATAAAAAGTGTGTGTTTTATTTTTTTGTATGTTTGTCACTTTTTGTACTTTATACATTCATTTTCACTGTATTACTATGATTACTGTAATATTTTCTATCACAGTAATCATAGTTCAGTGACAGAGACCAAATTAGTCTCTGTCACTTTAAATTTTCAGAGCTTGGCTGGTTGTGGAGCGCATGCGCACTTCATAACCAGACAGGACACCGAAGAGGAAGGAGCTCCGTGGATCCGGTGAGTATATGGGGAAGGGGGGGTGACAGGGGGGTTGGGGGGACATCACTTTTTATCCCCTGTCACCAATCATTCATGGTGACAGGGGATAAAAAGTGCCTGGAGCACATGGCACAAGCGATCAGCGGTATATAGTATATACCGCTGATCGCTTGTACCGGGACCCCACAGGGGGGGTCCCGATGACTGCCCCATGCTCTCCGCTACCTCCGGTGGCGGAGAGCATGGGGCTTTCATTCATTTTTCTTTTTTGATCACTGTGAACAGACATTAGTCTGTTCACAGTGATCACGGCGGCCATCTTGGATCCGATGGCCGCCGCGGGAGGGGGGGTTAGTGACTGGGGCACTAGGGGGGCTGATCTGGGGTCTGATTTTTACTTATTTCATCTCCCCCCACCGTGGATTCACGGTGGGGGGAGATGAAATACAGCGGCGGCACCGGCCCATTAGTGACCGCCGTTCCGGCGGTCACTAAGGGGTTAATGGGGGTCAGCTGCGGGATCGCAGCTGATTCTCATTATCTCCGGTGCTGTACACAGATGAGAGCGGGATCGCTGTCCCTGCAGCGATCCCGTTCTCATCACAAAGCCCCGTCAAAGCCGGAACGTATATGTACATTCCTACTGCACGGGGCATGTGCAATAGGAACGTATATATACAGATGGCTGACGTGAAGGGGTTAAAATAAAAATCTGAAATATAAAAAAGCTATGTAAACATGAGTATTGTTGTATTTGGACTGACCTATGTAGTAAAAATATATTGACTTTACGGTAACGTGTATTACGTAGTTTACATGTTTTACGTAAAAACAAAACCAGAGCTAAATTTGTAAAATCACGTTGTTGTTGTTTTTTTTTTTTTTTTTTCAATTTCATCCCATAAATGATAGGTTTTATCATAGGTTACATTTTAGAATGGATTGCAAGGAGTCATTACAAAGTACAATCCCCCCCCCCCCCTTTACATAACCCTGTACATGGGAAATTAAAGTTAGGGTTTCTAGAAGGTGAGAACAAAAAAAAACGCAAGGCCAAAATCCGCTGTGTACTAAGGTGTTAAAACCATACCAGATTCTCTACTATTCATAAGATTACACAGAATTTTTTTTTTGTTTAGTTGTGGGAATGCCAAGATAAAACTACTAGTAATATTATTAATTCTTGCCCCATTACGTAACTTCCATTTTATAAAACCGACATTGTTAAATTTCACTTCTTTATTGCAGGGTCCAAATTTTGAGTTCAGCACAGAAACACATGAGGAACTCCTGTACAACAAAGAAAAGCTCTTAAACAACGGTGACAAATGGGAGACAGAAATTGGTGCAAATATCCAGGCTGACTTTCTCTATCGCTAAGCATTTTCCTCCTGTCAGATACTCAAAGCTGACTTCTTGAATTTCTCCACATGGGAAACTGTTCTTCACGTACATGCCTCACAGTTTGGTCACTTTACAGAGCACCCACTTCAAATCCAGGAAAAGGAATGAAGACCACCACCAGCTTGCCCATTGCCATCTGGTGATGTACTTATGTCGCTCAAAAGAATCATCCATTAGATATATAAATAAGCTGCCTAAAAGGCTGTCCTACCACCCAGTGAGTTATTCACTGGGTGGCTTCTGACTTTAATGATCCCTTGTAATCCCAGTTTATTAAAACCAGAGGCGTTCCTATATGCTGTTTTTCAGTATGTGCACTATAGAGCATTTGGCCTGTATGTTAGTAATATGCATTGCAGAAAACTGATATAATGATACTGGTATAAATGACATGGTGTGACACCTTTTTATAGTGAACATTGATATAGGCTTAGATATGTCTTAAACCCCACAGACCCTTAAAGCTTTAATGGTTTTACAGTCATTCTGTCGAGAAGTCTTGGAGTAAAAGTTTGTAGGTTTCTGGCATCAGCATTGAATATTTGTGCCTCTCCTAAATTAATGTAGTTCTTAATAAATCTGATTTTGTTTGAATTTAGGTAGATATTATTGCGTATTATTGTCAGTACAATTGCATAGGTACAGGATCGCAGCTGAGCTATGTAAGAGAAGAAACACTACGTGGGTGCCAAGTGCTCACTAGTATAATCATGCTATGCTGAAAGGTCATATTCTACAAATCCTTGAACTTAAAGCGGTTGTGCAGGGAAAATTAACTTGTCCCCTACCCACACGATAGGCCACAAGTAAGAGATCAATGGGGGGGGTCGAACCTCCGTACCCCCCACTGATCTCCATATGGCCCCGCCCTCCTTCCTTGTTCTGAATACATCCGCGGGTACAGCATGTGGATGGGGACAAAGTTATTTTTCTCTGCACAACCTGTTTAAAGGGGTTATCTGGGATTGAAAAGGTAAAAAAGCATACAAAACAAAAAAAAACAAACCCAGATACTTTGTTGAAAAAACAGCACCACACCTGTCCCAAAGTTGTGTGTGGTATGATTCAGCTCCATTCACTTCAATGGAAGAGATCTGCAAAACCACAGAACGGATTTTGTTAATGGAAGAAAGGGAAAATTATTTTTTTTTGTTTTTTTTTTTTATAAACATGGGTAACCCCTGGCCCCTTTTGATCACTGGAGGTGGTCTGGAAACTGAAAACTGTTGCACTGGCTTTTTGTTATTTCCTCAGAGGTTAAAGGAGAACTCCGGGGTCAGACTATTTTTACCAAAAGAGCTGGGGAGGAGGTGGCTTAACAGATCAACATGCACCAGCCCTGGAGTCCGCTGTCCTCCGCTCTGGTTCTTGTTCCCCTGGCCGCTTCTGGGTCATGGCGTGTCAGACCCGCTCAGCCAGTCAGTAGCTAAGGGACCAGGAACAGTAGTGGGAGACAGTGGATCCCTGCGCTGAAGCCAGGTGCATGTTTTTATGTTCTGCCATCTACTCCCGAACTCTTTTTTTTTGAAAAAAATGTCTGATCCCAGACTTCTCCTTTAAGGACAAATGTCAATCCCAATGCTGAACAATGAACTTCTGCGCCACTAAGGCTGCATTCCCACGTTCCGTGATCCTGACTGATCACGGACGTGGAATGCATGTACTGGAGCCCCCCCCCCCCCCCCCCCCCCCCCCCCCCCCCCCCCCCGCACTCGGACAGCATCTGTAATTAGATGCTGGGAGCGGGGGAGACTGTATTCATAAGCGCCGCGCTGTAATGAATCAGCCGCGCGGTGCTGTTACTACAGCGGTCCAGCACACATCAGTGTCCCAGGAGCTGAGGATAATGAGAGGCAGCTGCCTCTCATTAACCCCTTAAACGCTGCGATCTATAGTGATTGCGGCGTTTAAGGTACGATCGCATGTACCGACTGGCGGGGGTAAGCCTCTTCCCTCTGTCCAGTCGGTTCATCGATCTGTGCATAGAGTCTGCATAGATTATAAATATAAAAATAGTTAAAAAATAAAATAAACTTATTAAATATTGTAGCATGCAGAATTGTCTGATCTATTAAGATATTACATTATTGTTCCTGCACAGTGAACGGCGTAAACAAAGAAAAAAACACCAGGATTGCTGATTTTTTTAAAATTATATATCCGAAAAAAATTTCCCTGTAGGTGGAAAAATAAAAGCGCTATGACTCTTAGAAGGCGGGGAGGAACATTGCATTAATTTGGCCCTGACATCCTGGCATGAATGACCTCAGTCTTGAAGGGGTTAAGTACAGCCAAGCAGACTAAATCTAAATACAGTATCTGTTGACAATGTCATAGTTTTATTTATAATTTTATTTTATTTTTTTTGTGGATATAATTATGTACTTATGATAATTTAGTATTGCAATCATATCTATTGTTTTATTTATATTTTTCATGTTAAATTTTATTTTAGGTTTTAGTGTCTGGTGTACATTCATCCATTTACACATACATAAACATTTTCCCTCTACTAAATTGTAATTTTTTTTTTTTATCCTGTTCTATACCATACCATACCATACATGATAAGGGAATAGCATAAAATGTGACCTTTATTAGATATATAAATATTAGCATATTAGAATATCTTGGAAACAATCAATACTGTTAAGCTATAGTAGCCAGTCCCAGACCTTTCTCTAGTTCCAGGGGGTCACCAAACAACTCCTGAGCCTAATTTCAGCTACTTTTCAACAATATATACAGACATGCATGCTAGTGTTAAACCAACAATAATGTCTGTCATTACAGCTATAAAACTATAGCCTAACGGTACTGATTATTCCAGGGACATTCTGAGGGACATGTGACACCCTTATCATGATTTTTAATAAAATTTTATATAAAGTGGTAAAAATAAAGAAAAAACTGATCGTCAAACGTGAGGAAAATGAAGAAAAAAAAAAGGAAAAACAAACAACCATCACCGAACTCAAATAATACAAAAGGACAAGGAGGAAAACGGTGAACCACCTGTCCAATTACATGCCAGTACCCATACTAGGCTTACGTGTCAACGTACCTATATTATTGGGGAACCGAGGACACTATGGATGGGGGTCCCTGGCCTAACAATGAATGACACCAGTGACTCGGGGCAGATAACATAGGACGTGTGGGAGATCTAGAGTGGGCGTGTCTATCAGGCCCTAACTCTGGTACCCTAATCTTAGCCTGCCCTAGGCAGAGTTAACGTCCTTAGAAGGACGGCCCCGCACTGGATCCTGCCCTAACTCCTATCCGTTCCTCTACAATAATGTGACTAACTGTCTCACTGATGGTCCCTGGACTGACTGAATCTACTGATGACAAGATATATGCAGAGGTAGATATCCGACATATGACCATAGTCCAGGCTAGAATAAGATGCAGTGGTGTGTTATCACATTAAGTTTGTGAGGGATAGGGAATTCTGGTACGTGTAAACAGTTTATTTAATAATCCATATTACATAGTACATCCTGCTGCAGTGGTATAACTATGTAATATGGATTATTAAATAAACTGTTTACACGTACCAGAATTCCCTATCCCTCACAAACTTAATGTGATAACACACCACTGCATCTTATTCTAGCCTGGACTATGGTCATATGTCGGATATCTACCTCTGCATATATCTTGTCATCAGTAGATTCAGTCAGTCCAGGGACCATCAGTGAGACAGTTAGTCACATTATTGTAGAGGAACGGATAGGAGTTAGGGCAGGATCCAGTGTGGGGCCGTCCTTCTAAGGACGTTAACTCTGCCTAGGGCAGGCTAAGATTAGGGTACCAGAGTTAGGGCCTGATAGACACGCCCACTCTAGATCTCCCACACGTCCTATGTTATCTGCCCCGAGTCACTGGTGTCATTCATTGTTAGGCCAGGGACCCCCATCCATAGTGTCCTTGGTTCCCCAATAATATAGGTACGTTGACACGTAAGCCTAGTATGGGTACTGGCATGTAATTGGACAGGTGGTTCACCGTTTTCCTCCTTGTCCTTTTGTATTATTTGAGTTCGGTGATGGTTGTTGGTTTTTTGTTTTTCCCTTTTTTTTTTCTTCATTTTCCTCAGGTTTGACGATCAGTTTTTTCTTTTAATCGAATAATAAACGTTATGTTTTAGCGTATTCCTTTGGCAGTGAGTTAGTTTAAAATAGAAGGGAATAGATCATCGAAATTGGCAGTGATTTGGTAAAAATAAAGAACCTAATTTAGCAGCTGTTCGTAAAATTTTCTTTACGCCATTTACTATACGTTGCATATGACATGTTATCTTTGGCAGGTCAGTACGATTACAGTGATTTCCATTTTGTTATAGTTTGATATTTATACTATAAAAACTGTTTGTGTCTTGCATATTGTAAGAACTGTAATACTTTAATTTCTTTCGCCTATGGAGTTTTGTGGCCTTTTTTTTTTTTTTTTTGCGTCATATTGAGTTTTTTTTCCTTTTTTATAGCGTTAATTGGGCTGGATAAAAAAATGTAACCGGTTTATAGATGTAAATGCAGCATAACTCAGCTGTATAATCAAGTCTAGCAGTGATCAGTTTAACTGTTGCATTGCCAGGAAGCTGAGAAGCATACGGCTGTGTCACAAAAGTAAAAATAGGCCCAGTTCACACCAGGCTACTGCACATTCCTTACAACATCTTCAATAAATGCACAAGTTTACGTTGATATTTTGGACACTTTTCTTATCCCATCAATTGAAAGGATGTTTGGGGATAATGAAATCATTTTTCAAGATGATAAAGCATCTTACCATAGAGCAAAAACTGTGAAAACATTAATTTAAAAAAAAGACCCATAAGGTCAATGTTATAACCTGCAAATAATCCGGATCTCAATCCATTTGAAAATCTTTAGTGGAGGTTGAAGAAAATTGTCCATGACAAGGCTTCAACCTGCAAAGCTGATCTGGCAACAGCATTTAGAGAAAGTTGGAGCCAGATTGAAGAGTACTTAGTAATCTTCGTGGGTAGATTTGGGATTAGCTGAAGAAAATTAGCTGAGCGGCATTAGTATGAGCCATAGGTGTGATGTGCAGTAGCTCCCTTCTCTCCCTCTCGCATTTTATGTTTTTCTCCCTTTTTTGAGCCGCTGGCACTCCCCTTTATAAGACCCATGTCACCCAAATTAGGAGGATATACCTGTGCTCACATGTCAGTACCTCCATGTTTTTTCCCATTCTGTCTGCAGCAGTGGTGGTGAGTGTAATACCATATCCATACTTGTGTTGTTTGGGGGCAGCCTTCTCCGCCGGTGGTGCTGGCTGGGCATTGGTGGGGCATTTTGGGTTTGGTCCTGTGACATTGGGGTTGCAGGGCCATTCCATGGCCTCCATTCCCTGCATGTGCACGCTTTGCAGGGTTGGCGGTCGCTGACCGACAGTGTGGAGTTAGCGTAGGGATCTGTGTGAACCAGGAGACCTGCACGTGGTACACGGGGCAGTGTGGTTTGATCAAATTATATACTAACATCCTGGCTTTGGTTTTTAAAATTAGCTGAGCGGCATTAGTGTCAGCCATAGGTGTGATGTGCAGTAGCTCCCTTCTCTCCCTGTCGCATATTGGAGAAATGTGTCCGTCTCCTTTAAATAGACATCTGTTAATAAAGATCATGATCATTATTAGTAGAGATGAGCAAATTTACAGCTATATCAAAGTGCTTCTTTATTTCTGAAATCTGCTCATCAAACTGCATACAGTACCTGCTCGGCGGCGCGGCTGCAGTGAGGCTCCCGGCTCTGGTCCCGCTCAGCTGATCTGAGCGGGACCGGAGCCGGCAGCTGGGGATGTGGCCGGGATGGGGGGGGATGTGCCGGGGATGGGAGATGTGACGGCGGGGCTGCGGGCACCAGGGAGTTAAAGCACATATTCACAGCGGGATGTCAATCCCGCTTCGAATGTGTGCTATCATAGGGGTGAATTGATACCAGATCCGCAGTGGTTCTCGCTTCGAATCCGCAGAAGTGAGATCCGCTGTCAATCCGGTAGGTGTGAAGGCACCCTTGGTCTAACTCTGTGAAGACAGTACCCCCCTCTCTGCAGTCGGTTAACCCTCTCAATGTCACATATGGAGTGAGAATTCACATCGCTCCCATGTTGCTCCACAAAATGCCGGGAGAGTCCAGACATGGGGAGATGTAAAATCATTCTCGTGGCTGCAGATATGTCTCCCAGATGCTCGGCTATGCTTTTTTAACGTTTTCTAATGGTGCAGCCAACACACTGCAAATTGCAAATGGTACAAGTGGCCAAATACACTACATCAGTGCTTCTCAATTCCAGTCCTCAGGCCTCACCAACAGGTCATGTTTTGAGGATATCCCATACAAAGGACACCTGTGCTAATACCCGATCATCTGTGAAATACTAAGGAAATCCTCAAAACATGAGCTGTTGGTGAGGACTGGGATTGAGAAGCACAGCACTACATGATTAGTCTCACAATTGATGAGTGGGAATATTAGTTTTTTTTTTAGTAACGCTAGAGACAAAATGTCTCTGTGCCGTCATAAATTTGTATATTGAGCATCTAGGGAGAGAACACCGAAAGTAGTGGACAGCCAAGTAGAGATTAATCCCCGAGAACGTTGGGTGACCAGACATTAGCTAGAGATCTACCTCTTCTGGCTACACATTTGATGCCATCTGTAAGGATGTTGACACATGTCTCATCAGAGTGTAGCACAGGAAGATGTTTAAAGATAATAGAGTTGATGTTATTAAATTGTGTGCTGTATGGAGTTGAAAAAAACAATGGGGTATTCTCTGCATTGCTCTTATTATGTGTCCTGTCCATTAGATGGTAATCCCAGTCATGAGATTCAGCTATCTTTCTGGCACTGGTGGTGATACTGGGGGTATACCCACTACCCCGGAATCTATGTTCGAGAGTAGCACATTGTGATAAAAAGGAAGAATTGTCAGAGCACGCACAGCGCGTCATGACAAATTCACCTATAGGTAAACTCCTAATGGTATGTTTGGGGTAAGATACCATTACCAGATGTGGGTTTGCGAAAGAGAGAGCTATTAATTTTGGTCTCAGATGCTTGTCTGGTAAAATGAACATCTAGAAAGGAAATGGAATGTGAGTCTGAATGCAATGTGAATTTCAAATTAAGGACCGGGCCAATTAAAATTTTTGCTTTTTCGTTTTTTCCTCCTTGTGCTTAAAAGGCCATTTTTTCACCTATAAACCCACAAGAGCCCTTATTTTTTGCGCCACTAATTGTACTTTGCAATGACAGGCTGAATTGTTTCATAAAGAACACTGCAAAAGCAGGAAAAAATTCAATGTGGTGAAATTGAAAAAAAAAACAACAAATTTTTTATTTGGATGGTTTTTTTTTTTACGCCGTTCACCCTGGGGTAAAACTGACTTGTGATATATGTTCCTTAAGTCATTACCATTACAATGATATGTAACATGTATAACTTTTATATTATGTGATGGCTTGTAAAAAAATCAAACCATTGTTAACAAATATATATTCCTTAAAATTGCTCCATTCCCATGCTTATAGCGCTTTTATCCTTTGGTCTATGGGGCTGTGGGAGGTGTCATTTTTTGCACCATGATGTTTACTTTCTATCAGTACCTTGATTGCTCATATGCGACTTTTTGATCGCTTTTTATTACAATTTTTCTGGATTTAATGCGACCAAAAATGCGCAAACAAGGTTTTTTTTGCGCTTGCGCTGTTTACCGTGCGAGATCAGGAATGTAATTAATTAATAGTTCAGGCGATTACGCACGCGGTGATACCAAACATGTTTATGTATTTATTTTTATTTATAACATGGGAAAAGGGGGTGATTCACACTTTTATTAGGGGAGGGTTTTGTTTTTTTTAATTATTTATGACACTTTTTTTTTTTACTTTTACACTTATACTAGAAGCCCCCCTGGGGGACTTCTAGTATAAGTACACTGATAGTTATACAGCATAGATCACTGATAGTTATACAGCATAGATCAATGAGATAGGCACTGGATTGCTTCTGGCTGCTGCAGCCGAAAGCAATCGAGTGCCGAGCCGGGACCAGCGCCATTACGGCGCAGACCCCGGCCCGAGCCGGAAGTGTGGATCCACCCCACTAGACACCAGGGAACGGCTGCATAAGGTAATCGGATGCAGCTTTCAACTTTGACAGCTGCATCCGATAACTTAATTAGCGGGCACGGCGATCGGACCGTGCCTGCTATTAGCCGCGGTCCCGGGCTACATGCGGCACCCGGGACCGTGGCGCGCCGCCCCGCCCCAAACATCCGTAGGCGGCCCTGGACGTACAGATACGCCCAGGGTCGCCTGGGGGTTGAATGTATGATCAACAATGTTGAATGTCATGTTTTTGTCCCCGCCATATTAGGAGGAGGTCATCCTATATAACGGCCGTACCAAAAGATGGAATCTTATGTGGTACACCAAAAATTACGCTTCTCCATTGTATTTTTTGATATGTTATATTGTTTTGAATTTGTTTTTTATTTTTGTTTTATATTATCTGCAACTTGCATTTCTCCGGTCATACAAAATGTGGCATAGTCACACATAATGTTCATGGTTTATGGTCATTTACTCCTCATACCATGTTTTAGGTGTGAATCAGCACCTTACCCAGGTGTTCTGTGTTTAGCATTTCCTCCCCTCTATTCCTTGTCCCTCCCCCTCCTATTCACATTTAGGGTGCCTTCACACCACCTACCGGATCCACAGCGGATCTCACTTCTGCGGATTCGAAGCAAGAACCGCTGCGGATTCGGTATGAATTCACCCCTATGATAGCATCATATTCGCAGCGGGATTAACATCCTGCTGTGAATATGTGCTTTAACTCCCTGGTCCCCGCAGCCCCGCTGCATTAGCCCATCCTCTGATCTGAGCGGGACCGGAGCTGGCAGCCTCACTGCAGCCGCGCCGCCGAGCAGGTACTGTATGCTCTCGGCAGCGGGATGCGGGCGGCGGCGGGGCTGCGGGCACCAGGGAGTTAAAGCACATATTCACAGCAGGATGTCAATCCTGCTGCGAATATGTGCTATCATAGGGGTGAATTGATACCGGATCCGCAGCGGTTCTCGCTTCGAATCTGCAGAAGTGAGATCCGCTATGGATCCGGTAGGTGTGAAGGCACCCTTAGAATGTTTGTATAAATAGAAGTGCATAGAGCAGTGCTTCTCAATTCCAGTCCTCAGGCCTCACCAACAGGTCATGTTTTGAGTATATCCCATACAAAGGACACCTGATGCACTGCGTATAATTATATCACCTGTGAAATTCTAAGGAAATTCTCAAAACATGACCTGTTGGTGAGGTCTGAGGACTGGAATTGAGAAGCACTGGCATAGAGTATGTACAATATGCCATGATTAAGGTTTTTTCTGAAACGCGTTGGAGTTATTTCTGTACTGCTGTACAACTTTTTAACATGCTGAAATAAAAGAAACAGATTTTAATCATCTGGAGCTGGAGACTACCCTTTGTACAAGTAAAGAAAAAACAAGTAAGGAAGTTTCCCAGGACTGGATCCAGCTTTTTCCAGCACCCAGGGTGGAAGGCACAGAGCAGCAGTCAGTTACAAGGAAGCAGGCTGATGAGATACGAAGCACTTCGATATTACTGTAAGTGCACTCATCTCTAATTATGAGTGGCCATCTTTACAACAAGATGGCCACATTCCCCCAATATGTTTCTGAAGTGGGAACAAAAATATTATCAAAAGACTAAAAGAAATATTATGTGTGAACATAGCATTAATTGTAGGTACACTTATACTGTTAGCGACAAAAACTATTTAAAAATTCAAGAAATTACATAGTATGATTTTTAAATAGCATTTTATTACATGAAATAAGTATTTGATCACCTACCAACCAGCAAGAGTTATGGCTCTCACTGACCTGTTAGATTTTCTTTAACCTCTTAAGGACGGAGCCAATTTTCGTTTTTGCGTTTTCGTTTTTTCCTCCTTGTGTCTAAAAGGCCATAGCACTTGCATTTTTCCATCTAGACACCCACATGAGCCCTTATTTTTTGCGTCACTAATTGTACTTTGCAATGACAGGCTGAATTTTTGCATAAAGTACACTGCGAAGCCAGAAAAAAATTCAATGTGTGGTGAAATTGAACAAAAAAACACATTATTTTTTATTTAGGGTTTTTTTTGTTTTTAAGCCATTCGCCCTGGGGTAAAACTGACTTGTTATGCGTGTTCCTCAAGTCGTTACGATAACAATGATATATAACATGTATAACTTTTCTTTTATCTGATGGCTTGTAAAAAATTCAAACCATTGTTTCCAAATATATGTTCCATAAAATCGCTCCATTCCCATACTTATAACGCTTTTATCCTTTGGTCTATGGGGCTGTGTGAGGTGTAATTTTTTTGCGCCATGATTTTACTTTCTATCAGTACCTTGATTGCGCATATACGACTTTTTGTTCGCTTTTTATTAAAAATTTTTTGGGATTTGGTGCGACCAAAAATGCGCAATTTTGCACTTTGTGATATTTTTGCACTTACGCTGTTTAACGTACGAGATCAGTAATGTGATTAATTAATAGTTCGGGTAATTACGCACGCGGCGATAGCAAACATGTTTATTTTTTTACTTTTATTTTTTTTTTTTACACTTATACTAGAAGTCCCCCTGGAGGACTTCTAGTATAAGTATACTGATCTCTCATACTTATACAGCAAAGATCAATGAGATCAGCACTCGGATGCTTTCGGCTGCTGTAGCTGAAAGCATCCGAGTGCTGAGCCGGAATCAGCGCCATTTTGCAGCTGACACTGGCAGGTACAAGATGTGTGGGTCCACCCCACTAGACACCAGGGAAGTGCTGCATCCGGTAATCGGATGCAGCTGTCATCTTTGACAGCTGCATCTGATTACTGTATTAGCGGGCATGGCGATCGGACCGTGTCCGCTACTAGCCGCGGCCCAGGGCTACACGCGGCACCCGGGACTGCGGCGGTTCAGAGCGGGGTCGCTGCGCGGCCTCGCTCTGAACACATCTTGCGGGTGCATGACGTACCGGTATGTCATGCGTCCTTAAAGGACAACTCCCATGAAAAACTTTTTCCCAGTAATTGAAACACATTACAAAAGTTATATAACACTGTAATATACTTCAGTCACCTGTCTGTCCTCCTTCCCTGTCTTTTCCCCCCTCAACACCCCACCAGGAAATGTAAGAAACTCCTTCATACGTAATTACTGTCGTCACCAGGCTCCTCTATCAGCTCCTTCTAGTGACGACGAGTCATCAGCAGGAGGGCTGCTCTAGCTCCTGTCACACCAGCCTCCCCCTCCCCTGCCTGGTCAGGTGACTAGGCTTGCTCAGCTCCCATTGGCTGAGCAACTGTAAGCTATCTGTCATTCTGCAACTCAATAATGACTCGTGACTGACTCCCGGCACATAACCAGCTACAGGATCCCCTCCCCCATACTCCCTCCTGCTGCCGAGTGGACTCAGTGAGTGAGTGATGTCACTTGCTTATCTTTCTCCTCACTCACGGCATGTCAGCTACACAGACATCTTATCTCTCCCCTGCTGCCCTGACCTAATCCTGCAGAATGTACACTACAGTGAGGTGACAGTATGTGTGTGCAGCTTCAGTGTGTGTATATAGCAGCCTGATTGGAGAGCCAGAGAGGGGGTCATGTTTAGTGTATGATGGGAGTTGTAGTGAATGGAGGGGCAGGCACTTGCAGTGTCACAGCAGGGGGCTGGCTTGTCACAGCAGCCAAAGTGCATCATGGGAAGCTGAAACCAGGAAGCAAGGAAGAAATGAAGAACAAGACTAGAAATCAGAAGGTACACAGACTGTGGGAAATTCAAACAGTGACAGCTCAGGAGGGATGATAAGTATAAAAGCTAGGTTTCTGATTGGTTTTTGATTTTTTTCCTTAGCGTGGGAGTTCTCCTTTAAGAGGTTAAGAAGCTGTCCTACTCTGCAGTCATTACCTGTATTAATTGCAACAGCAATTTTGAGCTTGTTACCTGTATAAAAAAAAAACATCTATCCGCATACTCAATCACACTCCAATCTCTCCACCATGGCCAAGACCAGAGAGCTGTCCAAGGACACCAGGGACAAAACTGTAGACCTACACATGTCTATTGTCCTGTAGCCCATCTAAGCCAAGCAACTTGGTCAGAAGGCAACAACTGTTGGCACAATTTTTAGAAAAAGGAGGAAACGCAAAACTTTCAATAGGTAAGTATATAGAGAATACAGACGGCACTTACCAGGCTTCACGTTACAAAACGATCTGGCTTTATTAAGACATCTGAGGATTGGGGAAGGAAGGAATCAGGTGACCGGAGTTTTGTGGCAAAACACCACTTTGTCAGACAAAGGTGCGTAGAGGGTCTGACAAAGCGAACCCGAAGTCTCACCTGTGAAGCATGGGGGTGGAAACATCATACTTTTAGGGAGCTTTTCTGCAAAGGGGACAGAACCGATTTAAAGGCAGGTTAAAGGTTTCATGAAATCTTGGCCAACCTACTTCCCCTCAGTAAGAGCATTTAAGATGGGTCATGGCTGGGTCTTTCAGCATGACAATGACCCGAAACAAACAGACAGGGCAACTAAGCAGTGGCTCCATAAGACGCATTTCAAGGTTTTACTGTTACTGGCGCCTCTGTCTGTCAATCATCCCGTGGAGCGGGCTGCTCAGAAGCTGTATACAGCGGTTCAGGGAACTATATCAGCCCAATTGGGCTGATTGGTTCCCTTTAATCATAGAAGGACAGCGTTAATATAATCGGGAATACCTTTTGAACAATTCTTATATTATAAAACCTCAATGGTAAATGGCACTAATATTATATGTAGATGTTAACCACAAAATCAGTATGATCTCCTCTCACAATATCATACAGCATATATATATTCTATACTAGTAATCTAGTAATCGCTGCCGCCGTCCCCCCTCCGCCGCTTCATAACTGTGCTCAGCTGCGATTGGCTGAGCATAACTGTGCCAATCGCGGCTGAGCATAGTTATGGCGCGGCGGAGGGGGGAAGGCGGCAGCGATTCGTCCGTCCGAAGATGACTGTTGGCACAAGATGGCGGACGGCCTCAACACTGATCAGGTAATGTATAATGCACCACACACTTCCGGGTACACGGGTGGGGGTGGTGGGACACGGGGAAGGGGGCGATTCACAGACATAACATACATTACAAAGTTGTATAACTTTGTAATGTGTTATTCTGTGAATATTTTTTTAGCGCCGCACTACCCCTTTAAACATTGGTGGGTAGAAAGGAAAATTATGGTACCTGGAAAAGTGAACAGTGAAGTTAAAAAATTTAGTACACAAACGTGACAATAGAGGGATACCACTAGGTGGCTCAACTGAAAAAAAACAATCCTTAAAGTTAAAATTTACTCACCGAAATTTGTCCTTTTCATGAGTCCGTAGGCAGCACAGTGAACAATAGGGTTAACTTCAATATCTCCTACTGCCAGGCAGAAGAAACAAACATAATTAATTAATTAGAGTAATTAGATCAATTAAAGCCAGCTCTATAATAGGACTCCAGAGACCAAGAGACAATGTGTTAGTATGCAGCAAAAAAACTTTAATTAGGGAGGGATGCTGTGCTGCCTACGGACTCATGAAAAGGACAAATTTCGGTGAGTAAATTTTAACTTTTCATTTCGTCCTACGGCAGCACAGTGAACAATAGGGAGAGCAAAGCAATAAACATATAGGGGGGAAACTATCTGGAGGACGCCACTTGAAGCACTCGTCTGCCAAAGGCCACCCTACTGTTGGAGATGACATCCAACTTGTAGTGTCTCAGAAATGTAGAAGGTGATGACCATGTTGCCGCTCTGCATATTTGATCCATCGAGACTTGTGCTAATTCTGCCCATGAGGTAGAAGTAGATCGGGTAGAATGTGCTCTAATTCCTGTTGGAGGAGTACATTGTTGTAGGCGATAGCACTCTGCGATAGTGTCTTTAATCCATCTTGCTAAAGATGCTTTAGAGGCCGCCTTACCCCGATTTGGACCTTGGAACTGGATAAACAGTGAATCCGATGATCTGAAGGAATTTGTTTGTTTAATATAAGTCAGAACTGCTCGCTTAACATCCAGCGAGTGCAGCTTTTCTTCTTCCTCTCCTTGAGGGTGCTCACAAAGAGTGGGTAAAATGATTTCTTGATTCATATTATCTGAAGAGGCCACCTTGGGTAGAAAACCTGGTCTCATTCTCAAGACAAGACCCTCCTGATTGTAGGACAAGTAGGGTTCTCTACAAGAAAGGGCTTGTAGGTCACCCACTCTCTTAGCCGATACAATGGCCACTAGGAATAGCGTTTTCCAGGACAAAAACCGGATAGAGGATTCTTCTATTGGTTCAAAGGGAGAGGAAGACAATGCCTCAAGCACTAAAGGTAAGTCCCAGGAGGCTACTGGAGTTTTCACCGGAGGACGCAGATTTTTAATCGCTTTAAAAAATCTCTTAATTAGAGGTTGGTTGGAAAATTTTCCCTCAAAAGCGTAGTTTATGGCTGAAAAATGAACCTTAAGTGTGTTAAGCTTTAAGCCCTTCGTAAATCCTTCCTGTAGGAATTTTAGAACATCAGAGAGTGCTGGTAACAAGACTTCGTGACTGGAGCACCAGGAGCTGAATACACGAGCTATCCTGTTATAGACTTTCGTGGTAGCTGGTCTTCTAGAAGCCTCTAGGATATCTACCACTTCTTCCAAGAGACCTGCTCCCCTCAGTCCTTGCCTTTTAGCCTCCAGGCCATAAGATGATAAATCTCTGGGCAGGGGTGAAACAAGCCTTTCTGACTCAATAGATCTGGACGTATTGGGATTTTCTCGTAACATCCCCTCGAAAGTTTTAATACGAGAGGGAACCAAGCCCTCCGTGGCCAATATGGGATCACTACAATTGCTGTGGCTTGTTCCTCCTGGATCATCCTGAGCACTAGCGGGATCAGAGGTAATGGGGGAAAAATGTATAGAAGAAACTTCGTCCAGGAAAGAGATAGACCGTCTATCTTCTCCGGATTGTCCCATCTGCATATGGAGCAAAATCTGTGCAGTTTCTTGTTCTCTCTGGTTGCCATGATGTCGATATCTGGCTGGCCGAACTTGCTCACTATCCAGGCAAACGATTCTGGATGAAGGCTCCATTCTGCTGGAGCAAGATGATGTCTGCTCAGCCAGTCTGCCTTGGTATTCAGATTGCCTGGAATATGAACTGCTTTCAGGTCCGAGAGATGGGATTCTGCCCAGGTCATCAGTAGATCGCACTCCTTCATCAGATGAGCTGATCTCGTGCCTCCCTGCTTGTTCACATAGTAAACCGTGGCCAGGTTGTCGGATTGAACAAGTACTCTGCGATGAAGAACCAGGTGACCGAAGTGCCCTAGGGCTAGACGAACCGCTCTCATCTCTCGCAGGTTCGACGAACTCTGACCCTCCTGAGCTGACCATCTGCCCTGAACCCACTGGTTCTCCACATGTGCACCCCATCCGGACTTGGATGCATCGGTGGTTAGAATTAACTGGGGAGCACTGGACAGATCTTTCCCGCATCGTACCTTGTTCGGATCTAACCACCAAGTGAGACTTCTTCTTGTGGAACCCAGCAGATGTAAAGGATCGTCCAGACCCTTCTGGAGGCGGTTCCACTGCGAGAGAATGTTGCTCTGGAGAGGCCGAAGATGTGCACGAGCCCAGGGGACAGCCTCCAGAGATGCGGTCATCAGCCCCAAGACCCTCATCGCATTCCTCACCGACACCTGGCCACTGCATAAGAGGTCTTCGATCCCCGAAGTCAGCTTGACCACTCTGTCCTCCGTCAGATACAATCTCATGGCTGCTGAGTCTACCATGAATCCCAGAAACTTGCACGCCTTGGACGGAACCATGTTGGACTTCTGGTGATTGATGATGAAACCATGCTTCTCCACCGTTAATCTCAGATGAAGCAGCAGCTCTTCCCTCAATGATGCCTTGATGAACCAGTCGTCGAGGTAGGGAACGGCGAACACTCCTTGTGTTCTCAGAGCTGCTGCTAGAATGACCACGGTCTTCGTAAACACTCTTGGAGCTGTGGAGAGACCAAATGGAAGACAAGTAAATTGAAAATGAACTGTACTCTTCCCCTGAATCATAGCGATTCTTAGGAATTTCCGATGACACCGGGCAATAGGGATGTGAAGGTATGCATCCTTTAAATCTAATGTGGCTGCGAAGTCATCTTTCTGGAGAATAGAGACCACAGATCTTATTGTCTCCATTTTGAAGCGTTTACAAACAATATACTTGTTCAGAAAGGAAAGGTCAATGACAAGACGCCATTAACCCTCCTTTTTGGGTACCGCAAAAATTCTAGAGTAAACTCCCATACCTCGTTGATGAAAAGGAACTTCTTCCAAAGCACCTTTCTGCACGAACTCTTGGAGGAGCTTTGTTAGGAGGGGTTTTTCTTGGTTTCTGAGAAAAACATTTGGAGGCTGACTTGCAAATTCCAACATGTAGCCTTTTGAAATCACGGACCTCACCCAGGCATCTGAAGAGGTATCCATCCAAATGGGAGCAAAATGTCTCAATCTGCCTCCCACTCCCGTAGCTGTTGGCCTGGCGTCATGCTTTCGGATCTTTATCCTCCTTCTTTTTGTAGGAGGAAGAGTTTTTCTGGTTTCTAGGCTTATAACCTCTCTGTGTATTCTGATATCTGGGGCGCCTACCCACTGGTGATCTGCGCCCCTGCTTACGAAAGGGCCGAAAAGGCTTCTTTGGTTTTGTTTCCACAGGGAAAGCGACTCCTTTATCCTTGCTTAGGGATTGTAGAATGTTCTCCAATTGCGGCCCGAATAGAGACTCTGCTTGGAAAGGAAGAGAACAGAAATGCATTCTGGAGCTTTGATTCCCTGCCCATTCCTTGATCCACAGCGCCCGTCCTGCTGTGGTAGACATAGCCAGCATTTTGGAGTTTAATCATAAGGAATCTGAGGAAAAATCTGCCAGGAAGTCTGCTGCCTTTTTGATGTCAGGCATGTCTTTCCCTGCTAACTCCTTCAGAAATATCCTTGGTAAGTTGACTAAGCCAGAGTCTGAGGCATTTAGCAACTGGTACTGTAGCTGAAGCAGCTTTGGCATTAAGCAATGCAGTAGAATATAGGCGCTTAAGGGAAGAATCTACCCTCCTATCTAGAGGATCTTTCAATAGGACTGATTCCTCATCAGGGTATATAGCCTTTTTAGAAAGCCGAGCCACTGCTTGGTCCACTTTTGGGGGATTTTCCCACAACTCATAAGCTTTTGGGTCCAGCTTATAAACTGCCCTAAAACGTGAACTAGGGTCTGGCTTCTTCTCTGGCTTGGCCCAATCTGTTTGCATGAATTGAGCTAGATTCTTGTGATGAGGTAGAACAGTGTGCTCGGTTTTTGGGAAGTAGAAGAGAGACTCCCTTTTAGAAGGGTTGCTGGTAGATGGCTCTATCTCAATAGTATTTTTAACAGTCTTAATGAATGCATGAGCCTGTTCTTTTTTGAACATATAATAATCCTCAGGGGAGCCCGTCTCTGAGTCGGAGGAGGCAGAACATTCCCCTTCGGAACGAGAAGTCATCTCTTCCTGAGATACAGAACAGGAAGGGATATCAGATCTGCGTTTCTTAGATGGACTGCTAATGCCAGCTTGATCAAACACTTGAGACATCTTGTTTTTGAACCATCCTAAGAACTCATTAACCTCAGAGCGATGACCAGTCTCACCCGTAGGAACAAGCGAATTACAGTTACTACATATGTCCCCATGAGCATCATCCGGAAGAGGCTGATCACATCTTCTGCATATTCTATGTCTGGTCTTGCTCCTCCTTTTCCTTCCAGTATGGTGGCTAGACATCTGCCAAAGAAGTAAAGGGGAGAGCAACATAATATAGGGGACAACCGGAACCACTATGTAATCCCTTAGGGGATGAATCATGTGGAATAAGGCCCATACCTTAGTATCCAACAGCTGGTGCTGCCTGGCAGAGTGCTGAAAGAACACCTGCCTGCACAGCACTTAAATAACTTACCCCATGGATACATTAGCGCCGCGTTCCGGAAGGACCCTCCGGCGCATGCGCAGAAATCCCTGATAGACGCGATACCGGAAGTGACCTCATCTGGAGTCGCATCGCGTCACTTCCGCCCAAACAGGGACGCCGAAGTGCGACGGGGAAGAACCGGAAGTCCCTCCTCCCGCATGGCGTTCCACATCACAGCAAAGGCATGGTAATACCGGCAAGAACCTGGATTACCCGGTAATAGAGAGACTTACCCAGGCCTTTATGGAGCTGTGACACGGAGTCCCCACCTTCCGCAGCCGAGTGATGATCGGAGATGTCCTCTGCCAGGTAACTGGGGACAGCGGCAGCCCAGCACCCAAACCACATGTGCTAAACAATGGAAAACTGCAGACCCCCACAGTTAGAGCCATTGGGGCCTCCCTAAAACTGTATGTAACACATAACAGTAAGCTCCACAGCTAGCCAGCTGGAGCATAGGGGCCAAGTGTTGATTGTCAGAACACCTGAGAATCTAACACGCTGCGGGTTAATCTTCAAGCTTTACAGGAGCCAGAGCTCCTAAAGTCCTTCTGCCTGCAGAAGAAACAAAAACACATTGTCTCTTGGACTCTGGAGTCCTATTATAGAGCTGGCTTTAATTGATCTAATTACTCTAATTAATTATGTTTGTTTCTTCTGCCTGGCAGTAGGAGATATTGAAGTTAACCCTATTGTTCACTGTGCTGCCGTAGGACGAAATGAAAAGGGGTATTCCACTAAAGAGCTAAAAAAAATTAAATGCTCCCAAACCTAGCTGGTTTTACTCAACAAGTTTCCCTGAGCAATTTGAGACATGTTCCATCTTTCTAGCTGCCGCCATTCCTGAGCTACAAGATTTTCTAAAAGCCAGTCGAAATCAAAGATGGTGCCGATCAGGAAACTACATTTCTCAGCATGCGCCTCACAGACAACTGCCAAGTACCTGCCCATCGCTGGCTCAATCTGCTTCTGTTAGGGTGCGTGCACACTACGAAATCCGCGCGTATGACCCGTGGCAGATTTTGTCGCTTGTACCTGCATCTAAAAAATATTCATCCGTCGAATACAAACAGCTGCCCTCTGACTCAAGGAAAGAAACATTTCAGGTACAAAATTTGACTTTCCTTTTTGTCTTCAGGCTTCCTTTTCGTCTTGTATAGCCTGTAATGCCTTGAAAAGAAGAAGACGAGGATGTGGCATTATAAATTTCTTGTAAGGGTACCTGCTCTCTTTCTGCCCATGACGTCGCAGTTGCACGAGTAGAATGAGCTTTTATCGAGAACGAAGGCTCCTTATTTTCAGAGTCAGAGTCTTTATCCATCTGGCTAGCGTATCTTTTGAAGCTCTCTTCCTTTTGTTGGGACCTGCGAACTGAACAAGTAAATTCTCTTAACAAAAAAGAAGAAACTTTGGAGGTGTAGACAAGAAGTGCTCTCTTAACCTTCTCCTGCCGCTGCACAGTAAATTAACGTCGCTGCTGCCTATGCCTGGTGCTGCAGCCACGT
The DNA here is from genome assembly GCF_027789765.1 of Dendropsophus ebraccatus. NCBI lineage: Eukaryota > Metazoa > Chordata > Amphibia > Anura > Hylidae > Dendropsophus > Dendropsophus ebraccatus. Next base: position 83,316,878 of record NC_091461.1, on the reverse strand, counting down.
TAATTTACTGCAGAGGATGAGCTACGCCTGTGTCATCTGCGGCGGGTCCCGGATATCAGTGATATCTGGGGCCCTGCTGGAACTCTCAGCACGCAGATACCCTATAGATACTGCGGTCAACAAGGGTGTCCATCGGGGCTCTGTGAACTGATCGCAGAGCCCCGATCGTAGCCATAGAAACTGGAAGCCTCAGGCTGTGATAAGTTGATGTCAAATCATGACCTGGGCATTAAGGCATCAATGATCCCAGGTCGTGAAAGGGTTAACATCCAAAGTATGTAACTTATCCTCTCCTATATTAGCAGGCTTTTTACATAACAAAGGTAAAAACATTTTATTAGTCACATTAATGTCTGATCCAATCTTTGGAACAAAATAAGGGATTGTCTTTAAACTTACTCCATACGGAAGAAACTTCAGGTATGGCATACAAGACAAGAGGGCATGCAATTTACCAAGTCTTTAAGTAATTTCCACCAGGAACAAAACTTTACAAAGAAGCACTAAGTTGAGGTCCCTGGGCGGCACTGGTTGTCTTAAAGTAGGTCTCAGATTCTTCAGTACTGTAAAGAATCTTGTAATCAATGGATGATTGGAGAACTTGCCATCCGAGAAAGCAATAATAGCAGACATATGGGAGTGAAGTGTATTAGGTTTAAGACCTTTGTAAAACTTACTCTGCAGGAATTGCAGAATTACAGATATATTGAGAGTTTGAAAGTTGTGCTGCTCCATCCACAGAGAAAAAACGTCTTCCATACTTATAGGTTATAGGTAGTGTTTGTACAGTCATGGCCAAAAGTTTTGAGAATGACACAAATATTATATTTTCACATGATCTGCTGCCCTCTGGTTTTTATGTGTGTTTGTCAGATTTTTTATCACATTCACAAATATAATTACAACCATATTATGACTAACAAAAGCTTATATTGACAGTTAGAATGAGTTAATGCAGCACGTCAATATTTGCAGTGTTGACCCTTCTTCTTCAGGACCTCTGCAATTCTCCCTGGCATGCTCTCAATCAACTTCTGGACCAAATCCTGACAGATAGCAGTCCATTCTTGCACAATCAACGCTTTGTTGTTTTTTGTTTGTCTACCCGTCTCCTGATGATTGACAACAAGTTCTCAATGGGATTAAGATCTGGGGAGTTTTTGGCGAGATGGAGTAAGTATCTGGGGCTCTAGCAGAGGGTCAGACGGCCTTCACCCTGGCATGAGGGGTGACAGGTTCCCTTTAAGACAGCCACCAGATAAACCACAACCTTTGTGAACAGGCGAGGAGCAGGAGACAGGCCAAATGGCACTCCTATGAACTGTGAATGCTGGATCTTTCCTTGCACAGTAATCGCAACTCTGAGGAACCTTCTGGACTGACAATGAAAAGGTATGTGCAGGTAGACATCTTTTAGATCCAAAGATGCCATGACATTGTTTGGACAGATTAACCCTTTCACAGTTCTTTTGATGTCCATCTTGAACTTGTCTTTCTGCAAACCTCAATTTAAGTACCGCAGATCAATGATCAGTCTCCACTTTTGATTTGGCTTTGGTATGGGAAAGAACCTTGAGTAAATCCCCAAGCCGCCTTCAAGGGCTCTTTTTTGGATAAATCCTGTAATCAAGGCTGTGACACGATGGTCTTCTGCATGATTCACAAAGAATCTGGAGGCTGGCGAAAAAATCCCAGACCATAACCGCCAGCAACAACAGACAGGACCCACTTGTCATTGGTATCATCTTCCCATTCCGAGATAAAGGCAGTGAGCCTTGCCCCCACTGGAATGTCCGCTGTGGAGTCAAAAATCTGTTTTGGCGTTGTTAGAGTCCTTCTGCTTTTTTTTACTTTTGTTTTGAAACTTTCCTTTGTATTTCTTTTCTGCTTTGTCTTGTCCCAAACATCCGTGAAAACTTCCTCTTCCTCTTTGGGAACGAAAACCGCTGGAGGACTTTCCTTTCAAGGATTGACGTAACGATAAAGACTTTTCATCTTTATTTTCTTCCAAAAATGTATCCAGCTGCGAACCTATTAACTTGACCAGTTCGAGGGTAAAGAAATTAAGTTATTCTTGGACACAATGTTGCCAGACCATGGCTTCTAGCGGAGTTAGCGATTGCCATATTTTTAGATGCTATTTTTAGCACATCAACTGGAAAACTGCAAAGATATTCTGCAGCTGACTTCAATGTTGCCACTTGATCTGAAAGATCTTTGCGACGAACACCATCCTTGATATCAGAGGAAGCAGTTCACTGTTCCTATCGCCAGGGCATTAAAGAAGCAGTTCACTTTTTTTTTTTTTTTCGGCCCCCCGGGTAGCCGCTGTCAAGTATACTTACAGAAGATGATCGGTGTCCCGCGGCGTAGCCCCGGTCCCGTCCCGTGGTGCCGTTCAAATCGGGCGCGCTCACTTCCGCCGGCGCTGTGACTCCTCTTCTTGGCCTTGTAATTTGAACGCCGGAATGCATGGAAGCGAGTGACTTCTGGCGTATAATCACTGTTCAGAGAAGAGGACTCGCAGCAGCCGGCGGAAGTGGGCGCGCCCGATTTGAACGGCACCGCGTGACGGGAACTGACCGACGGGAACGGGACACCGATCATCTTCTGTAAGTATACATGACAGCGGCTACCCGGGGGGCTGAAAAAAAAAAAGTGAACTGCTTCTTTAATGCCCTGGCGATAGGAACAGAAGAAAATGCAGCTTTCCTGAGGGATGCCAGGTTACAGAAGTGAGCCTTTTTAAAAAAAATCCATCCGTTTTTCTATCCATGGGATCCTTCAATAAGGTGGTGTCATCTGCTGCAAAGAACGATTTTCTGGACACCTTCGCCACCGCCTGATAGACCTTGAAGGGAGTCTCCAATTTTTCTAAAACAGAAGGGTCAAGTTTATACACAGTTTTGAACCTTTAGCCTAAGTCTAGGTGTTTATCAGGCTAGGCTTTATCAGGTAGAGGACATGAAAAAACACAATGGGGGACATTTATTAAGTCCGGCGTTTTTTACTCCAGCTTACAACTGTCCCCGCAGCTCCGGAGCTCAGAGGATTTATGTAGAGGCACACTGCCTCTACATAAATCCTGTGCGCATGGAGCCCATCCGTGCGAATAAATTGAAACCTACAGCAGCTCAGAGCTGGCAAAGGTTTTACTATCATTTTTCCCCTGGAAAAATGATAAATGTGCCGCACGCAGAGGCCATGCCCCTCTGTGTGCTGCCACACCTCCCGTAACGCCCTCTCTCCGCCCCACTGTCGCAGGAGGCGCAGATTGACCAGATGCAAATAAAATATTCGCAAATAGACCATTTGCAAATATTTTTATGCCAATTGGGCCCATCTGCGCCTACAAAAGGAATTTTAGCCTTTTAATAAATTCCCCCCAATGTGTTTCTGGCTAACTCTGCCTTTATCTAATTAAATAAGTTAATTGTTTCTAGGTGGGCGGACCTAGGGAAGAAAATGGATATGGGATATCCTTTCTGTGCTGCCTGAAGACGAAAAGGAAAGCTCAAAATCACAACCTAGGAAGCTTCCTAAAAATTAAAACGTAAGTTTTAATACTCCTTATAAAATATCCAACTCCATAATCTTAGTAGCTTATGGTTAATAGAACACCCTTCTCTAGTGTATATAATTATAACCCCCCCCCCCATACTGGCGTGATGAACCAGTCTATTAGTAGCTGTAGACTACTGACTGGTGTATATATATTAAAGGGGAACTCCAGGTAGAGGTAAAAAAATAAAAAAAATCTGCTGCGGAAGCATATAGCATTGCTTACCTGTCTACCCAGTTTTGGAACTACTAAAAATCCATTTGCTTTGGGGGGTTTTGTTTTGTATTGTGTTGCTGTGCTTCCTGGTTGAGCAGTTGTACATAGTACTACAGGTTCCAGAATGCAATGCTTTGCCTCAGTTGTTCAGCACAGTCCTCCACACTGCCCATTCCGTGCTCAAAGCTGTTGCAGAAAATCTAGGCTGTGTTCACTTGCAGTTTCATTTCATTACTGAATTAATTGCAGTACTTCATTGTGGTCCCACCCGCACAATGCTAGCTGTAACGCTGATATTGAAATAAAGTAAAGAACTTTTTGAATTTAATTTTTTTTTCTTTTAATCTCCATGCACATATTATGATCAAGCATCTTTGAGGATAAGCCCCACAATAAGGACTTTATTCAATATTATCTTACTTGGGATATACTGTTTATGCCTTGTTTTTTGTCCAGGTGGGATTGGCAGTGCCGGCTCTAATCCTCTGTACCGTTTAGCATCATTTAATTGTATTACTGCAACCTTTTGGGAATATGCTGCAGTACTGCAATGGCACTCCAATACATGACACCTCCAATATGTGTGAACCTAGCCCTAATTTAACTGCAGACTTTTGCATAATCAGTGAAGTTGCAGCACCTGCTTTTGGCTGGTCAGAGATGGTGAATCACTCAGGGGATGGGGGATCCAGCTAAGCCTTCTTTCACATCACGCCCTGCCCCCTGTCTGCATCATCATTCTGTGCTCAGCAAACACACACAATGTGAGATTGAGGCATGTAATCTCTGTCTTCTAAGGGGGGGCGAGCAGAGATAGCAGAAGACAAAGTGTATTGGCACAGAGGCCAGTTTTCTTCACTTCCTGGATGTCAATCAGCTACCAGTGTGGCAGAACCACACAGATATGGAGATACTTTATATAGACACATCTATATAACTTTTAATGTACTTTCAATAGATAACGAGCTTTCCTTATGTGGAGTTCCCCTTTAATTAGTGCTTTTTTTTGTGAAATTAAAACATAAAGGGAGCTATGTGGCTTATGTTTTAATTCAACTCCAACAGCATGTCAATTCTTTGAGTAGAGAGGTGTGGAGAGCGGAGGCACACAAAGCATCCCATTGAAACATATAGCAGGCAGGATTCCGCTTGAAATTTGTCTGTTTTCCGTAGTGTGAACAGGCCCTAACTGGGCAACAGTCCCTACACTGCTACATGCTGGAGCCATCAGGTGGTGCGAGTAGTCAAGCAGTCTAGGTTAAAATACAGTACAGAAATGTCAGGCCATAAATCAGAGTTCAGGAGAATAGCCAGTAAAAAAGCCCAGGGTCAATTCCAACTTAGCTACGCAGTACAGAATCAGAAAGGAATTACCTTAAGGGAAGCCAAGGCTGGGGACACAGTAGCGACTGACTGTGTTCCCAGAACAAAAAAACTCAGAACACAACTGAAGTCAGAATATTAGCCAAAAAATGGGAAACACAAGAGATATCCTTAGAGCACAAGGAGTCTTGGTGTAGCAGGGCAGAACCTAAAACTATCACAGAAACAGTTGAGAGATCCCAGGAGGTGTAAAAAGAGTGCCCAGATGCTGCCCCAGCAGCTGATTGGTGCAACCTCCTGGTCTTCCTATTGCCCCATGTGACACCCCCTCTGCCCAGAGTGGCTACTTGCCTGTCACTCCAGAAGTCTGTAGCTGAATGTCTCTTTGGGTATGGCTGTAAGCCTAGGGAATTTACAACTGCAAAGCGTAAGCTCTGACAGGAGATATTTCTGTAAAACCCTTGCTATGTGTCTGCAAGCATTATTTGACTGAAAATGCCACTTGGAAGCAGGGGCGTAGCTAGGATTCATGGAGCCCCATAGCAAAATTTTTTTTAAGGGGCCCCCCTCCCATGCGCACAACACAAAGCACTAATATATATATATATATATATATATATATATATATATATATATATATATATATATACTCACCGGCCACTTTATTAGGTACACCTGTCCAACTGCACGTTACCACTTAATTTCTAATCAGCCAATCACATGGCGGCAACTCAGTGCATTTAGTGCATCTACATGGTCAAGACAATCTCCTGCAGTTCAAACCGAGCATCAGTATGGGGAAGAAAGGTGATTTGAGTGCCTTTGAACGTGGCATGGTTGTTGGTGCCAGAAGGGCTGGTCTGAGTATTTCAGAAACTGCTGATCTACTGGGATTTTCACGCACAACCATCTCTAGGGTTTACAGAGAATGGTCCGAAAAAGAAAAAACATCCAGTGAGCGGCAGTTCTGTGGGCGGAAATGCCTTGTTGATGCCAGAGGTCAGAGGAGAATGGGCAGACTAGTTCGATCTGATAGAAAGGCAACAGTGACTCAAATAGCCAACCGTTACAACCAAGGTAGGCGGAAGAGCATCTCTGAAAGCACAGTACGTCGAACTTTAAGGCAGATGGGCTACAGCAACAGAAGACCACACCGGGTGCCACTCCTTTCAGCTAAGAACAGGAAAAAAACTGAGGCTACAATTTGCACAAGCTCATCGAAATTGGACAGTAGAAGATTGGAAAAACGTTGCCTGGTCTGATGAGTCTCGATTTCTGCTGCGACATTCGGATAGTAGGGTCAGAATTTGGCGTCAACAACATGAAAGCATGGATCCATCCTGCCTTGTATCAACGGTTCAGGCTGGTGGTGGTGGTGTCATGGTGTGGGGAATATTTTCTTGGCACTCTTTGGGCCCCTTGGTACCAATTGAGCATCGTTGCAACGCCACAGCCTACCTGAGTATTGTTGCTGACCATGTCCATCCCTTTATGACCACAATGTACCCAACATCTGATGGCTACTTTTAGCAGGATAATGCGCCATGTCATAAAGCTAGAATCATCTCAGACTGGTTTCTTGAACATGACAATGAGTTCACTGTACTCAAATGGCCTCCACAGTCACCAGATCTCAATCCAATAGAGCATCTTTGGGATGTGGTGGAACGGGAGATTCGCATCATGGATGTGCAGCCGACAAATCTGCGGCAACTGTGTGATGCCATCATGTCAATATGGACCAAAATCTCTGAGGAATGCTTCCAGCACCTTGTTGAATCTATGCCACGAAGAATTGAGGCAGTTCTGAAGGCAAAAGGGGGTCCAACCCGTTACTAGCATGGTGTACCTAATAAAGTGGCCGGTGAGTGTATATATATAGTGTGCGCTTTGTTCCTGGCTGCAGCCACAAGAGTGACTGGCCGAGCAGAGAGTCAATGGCTGCTTACTATGGCAGTCCACTGTTTTTACCTATAAGGGCCCATTAGGAGCCCTTATGGTTAAATACATAGGTGTAGGAGCAGACTACCTTCTGCTTAACCCCTTATGTACTGCAGTGTGTAAGTGACCCAAAGTTCAGAAGACAAAGTGATATCTGTTTTACTGCTTGTGCACTGATAACTCCTGACCTCTGCACAGAGCCATTTTCCTTTCCTACTTCGCTGCTGGAGAACAGAGTTCAGAGGTTATTAGAGCAGTGAAGCAGAGATCTCTGTCTTCTGCTTGTTAACCCTTTGTGTTGCAGCATATAAGTAAACATTGGGTCACCTATACACTGCAGTACAAAAGGGTTTAAGCAAAAGGACACACGCTCTTACCTTCTCCCCCAGGACTCACTCCTGCACAGGCCCCATAGCAACTGCCTACCCTACCTCTATGGTAGCTACGCCACTGCTTGGAAGCTTTCATGTTAGAGGTAACACGTGGCCACAGACAAAAAAAAAAAAAACCTGAACAGCTGGCAATACTGTCCCCATAATGGGTTCAGCCTGTATTATCTAAGTCTTAGTTGTGCTTACGATGATAAACAAGTCCATAGAATATACTTCCAAAAGAAATATTGCAGCATTCACTACTTAGAGCTTTGAGGAAATATATGAAAATTCAATATAGTTCCCACTCATAGCAGTCCAGGTTTGTCATTCACAACACCACTACTAACAAAGGCAACAGTAGCTGTCTATTGTAAGGCATGTAATGGGCGTTATAAAACCAAATTTCCTTCTGTTAAAGGGGTACTCCGGTGATTTTTTGTTCTTTCAGATCAGCTGGTGTCAGAAAGATATATAGATTTGTTTATAAAGGGGTATTCCCCCAAGAGCAAAAAAAATGAAATGCTCCCAAACCTAGCTGGTCTTACTCACCAAGCCCCCCTGAGTATTTTGAGTTGTCCCCCGTCTTCCTAGCTGCTGCCATTCCAGAGTTAAGTTTTTCTAAAAGATGGTCTATAATCAAGATAGTAAACTACTTTTCCCATCATGCAATGCTTATGTCTGATGATTGTGTAGCAGAGCTGAGATGCTGTTGAGGATGTAGCAGAGCTGAGATGGTGATACGGATATAGCAGAGCTGAGATGGTGATAAGGATATAGCAGAGCTGAGATGGTGATACAGATATACCAGAGCTGAGATGGTGATACAGATATAGCAGAGCTGAGATGGTGATACGAATATAGCAGAGCTGAGATGGTGTTGAGGTTGTAGCAGAGATGAGTTGGTGTTGAAGATGTAGCAGAGCTGAGTTGGTGTTGGGGATGTAGCAGAGCTGAGTTGGTGTTGAAGATGTAGCAGAGCTGAGTTGGTGTTGAAGATGTAGCAGAGCTGAGTTGGTGTTGGGGATGTAGCAGAGCTGAGTTGGTGTTGAAGATGTAGCAGAGCTGAGTTGGTGTTGAAGATGTAGCAGAGCTGAGTTGGTGTTGAAGATGTAGCAGAGCTGAGTTGGTGTTGAAGATGTAGCAGAGCTGAGTTGGTGTTGGGGATGTAGAAGAGCTGAGTTGGTGTTGAAGATGTAGCAGAGCTGAGTTGGTGTTGAAGATGTAGCAGAGCTGAGTTGGTGTTGAAGATGTAGCAGAGCTGAGTTGGTGTTGAAGATGTAGCAGAGCTGAGTTGGTGTTGAAGATGTAGCAGAGCTGAGTTGGTGTTGAAGATGTAGCAGAGCTGAGTTGGTGTTGGGGATGTAGCAGAGCTGAGTTAGTGTTGAAGATGTAGCCTGCGGCAGCAACCGTCTCGCCTACGGCCATCACCACCCCGGCCTCACCCGTGGCAGCATGTTACTCCCCCCGCCCCCGGTCTCATCCGTGGGACGTTCCTCCACCCCCCCCCCCCCCGTCTCACCTGCGTCAGCGCCCCTTGTCTCACCCGCGGCAGAACCCGACCCCCCCACTCTGTCTCACGGGCGCCCATCACCACCCCGGCCTCACCCATGGCAGCACGTTCCTCCCCCCCCCTCTCACCCGCGGTAGCACCATCCCAGTCTCCCTGCTCTTCCGAGGCCTCCCGCAGCTCAGTAGCACCGATCATGCTACTGAGTGCCGCGGGTGAGGAGAAGGAGGAGGGGGGGTGCCGCGGGTGATCACAGGGGGGGTTGCTGCGGGTGAGCGCTGTCAGTGTGAGCGCAGTCAGGGGGAACAGTGCAGGTGAGCGCTGGGGGGCACAGAGTGCTCCGGGGCTGGGGGGGGGGGGCACACGGTATGGGTGACGGGGGTGGCTGCTGTTAGAGAGGGAGACAGTGACAGCTGCACTGATCCCTATCTCCCTCTCTAACATCAGCCATCCCCGTCAGTGTCCTCCTTCTCTTCAGATTGGCTGGGTTAGAAGTGCTAACCTGGCCCATTGAAGAGAGGGAGGACACGTGATGCCGTCTTGGAGGGTGCGGGCTAGGAGCAGGGAGTGGAGACGGGTTGGACTTAGATTTGATGATTCTATCTGTTTTGTGGCGGGTGAATGCATCTGGATAACAGCAAAACTGCAGAATTCGTAATAAATTGATATTGGAAAGATGGAAAGCTACTGGTGGGCAATGTATTAATGCAAAAATAATTTTGGGGGGAATACCGGTTTAACTTCTATTTAAAAATCTCAAGTCTTCCAGTACTTATCAGCTGCTGGATGTCCTAAAGAAAGTGGTTAGAGATGAGCGAACCTGGTTCGGGTTCCAGTCCATCCGAATCCGAACGTTTGGCATTTGATTAGCTGGGGCTGCTGAACTTGGATAAAGCTCTAAGGTTGTCTGGAAAACATGGATACAGCCAATGACTATATCCATGTTTTCCACATAGCCTTAGGGCTTTATCCAAGTTCAGCAGCCACCGCTAATCAAATGCCGAAAGTTCGGGTTCAGATGGACTCGAGCATGCTCGAGGTTTGCTCATCTCTAAAAGTGGTGTATTCATTTTAGTCTGACAGTGTTCTCTGCTGCCAACCGTGTTTGTGGGAATTGGCCAAAGTAAGAAACGTTTGCTATGGGAATTTGCTACTGCTCTGGACAATTTCTGACATGGAAAGAGGTGGCAGCAGAAGGCACGGCGTCAGACTGGAAAGAATACAGTACATCACTTCCTGCAGGACATACAGCAGTTCATAAATACTGGATTTTTAAATACATTAAATTTAAATTACAAATCTATGTAACTTTCTGACATAATTTGATTTGGGGAAAAAAAAACATTTAGCGTTTCTGAGTACCCCTTTAAGTACCTGGAAATGGTTTATGTAGAGATAGGGGTGTGTAATGAAAGGACCGACCACCTGAGTTTGAATAGCTTCAAAAAAGTGTCTTTTATTTGGATGCTTTGTTCTTCTATTTGCTTGTTTTATACATACCTTATGATGATGAGGGGGGTGAGGTGGGAGGGGGGAGGGGAGAAGAATTAAGTGTGTCAACCCCCTTACTGTACCTTCTCTCAAAAAAACTATTTGTCAGGTTTTGTATTTGCACTTCGAAACAAGCTTCACTTCTGGCTCATAGAAATGGTGCCACCTAAATGTTTCAAATAAGATGACCCGGATGTAAAAATTGCACATGAAGATGGGTATTTGCTGATGGATTCTTGCTATGTACAGTGGGGAAAAAAAAGTATTTAGTCAGTCACCAATAGTGCAAGTTCTCCCACTTAAAAAGATGAGAGGCGTCTGTAATTTACACCATAGGTAGACCTCAACTATGAGAGACAAAATGAGAAAACAAACCCCGAAAATCACATTGTCTGATTTTGTAAGAATTTATTTGCAAATTATGGTGGAAAATAAGTATTTGGTCAGTAACAAAATTTTATCTCAATACTTTGTTATATATCCTTTGTTGGCAATGACAGAGGTCAAACGTTTTCTGTAATTCTTCACAAGGTTGGCACACACTGTTGTTGATATGTTGGCCCATTCCTCCATGCAGATCTCCTCTAGAGCAGTGATGTTTTGGGGCTGTCGCTTGGCAACACGGACTTTCAACTCCCTCCAAAGGTTTTCTATAGGGTTGAGATCTGGAGACTGGCTAGGCCACTCCAGGACCTTGAAATGCTTCTTACGAAGCCACTCCTTCGTTGCCCTGGCGGTGTGCTTTAGATCATTGTCATGTTGAAAGACCCAGCCACGTTTCATCTTCAATGCTCTTGCTAATGGAAGGAGGTTTGCACTCAAAATCTCACGATACATGGCCCCATTCATTCTTTCATGTACTCGGATCAGTCGTCCTGGCCCCTTTGCAGAGAAACAGCCCCAAAGCATGATGTTTCCACCCCCATGCTTTACAGTAGGCGTGGTGTTTGATGGATGCAACTCAGTATTCTTTTTCCTCCAAACACGACAAGTTGTGTTTCTACCAAACAGTTCCACTTTGGTTTCATCAGACCATAGGACATTCTCCCAATACTCTTCTGGATCATCCAAATGCTCTCTAGCAAACTTTAGACGGGCCCGGACATGTACTGGCTTAAGCAGGGGGACACGTCTGGTACTGCAGGAGTCCCTGGCGGCATAGTGTGTTACTGATGGTAGGCTTTGTTACATTGGTCCCAGCTCTCTGCAGTTCATTCACTAGGTCCCCCCGCATGGTTCTGACACTTTTGCTCACCTTTCTTGTGATCATTTTGACCCCACGGGGTGAGATTTTGCGTGGAGCCCCAGATCGAGGGAGATTATCAGTGGTCTTGTATGTCTTCCATTTTCTAATTATTGCTCCCACAGTTGATTTCTTCACTCCAAGCTGTTTGCCTATTGCAGATTCAGTCTTCCCAGCCTGGTGCAGGGCTACAATTTTGTTTCTGGTGTCCTTTGACAGCTCTTTGGTCTTCACTATAGTGGAGTTTGGAGTCTGACTGTTTGAGGGTGTGCACAGGTGTCTTTTTATACTAATAACAAGTTTAAACAGGTGCCATTACTACAGGTAATGAGTGGAGGAAAGAGGAGACTCTTAAAGAAGAAGTTACAGGTCTGTGAGAGACAGAAATCTTGATTGTTTGTAGGTGACCAAATACTTATTTTCCTCCATAATTTGCAAATAAATTCTTACAAAATCAGACAATGTGATTTTCGGGATTTGTTTTCTCATTTTGTCTCTCATAGTTGAGGTCTACCTATGATGTAAATTACAGACGCCTCTCATCTTTTTAAGTGGGAGAACTTGCACTATTAGTGACTGACTAAATACTTTTTTCCCCACTGTATATCCATTTGATTAAATTCCAGCTCATGGACCTGTAATTAAACATAAAAGAATGCAATTAACTTATATGTTTGTGCTATATGTACTAAGGATTACCCAAGAAAGTCAAACTCATTCCTAAAAAGATGAGCAAACCAGTTTGGCCAGTATGCGATTCGGTTCAGATTTTTGGAAATCCGCTTCGATTTTATTTTTTTTTCTTGCTTTCTAAAATGGCAGCCGCCATTCTAGAAAGCAGGAAGTGTTCCAGGCGGAAAAAGCGCTTTCCCATGATGTCCGGAACACATCCAATCAGCCCCCTGTGTGACGTCGGTATTGCTTTAAGAGGAGCGGTCAGATGACCGCACCACACAGTGTGTAGAGAGAGAGAGAGTGTGTAGAGAGAGAGAGAGAGAGAGAGAGAGAGAGAGAGAGAGAGAGAGAGAGAGAGAGGAAGCAAGCATACTGTTAGCGGTGCACAGAGCTTGTCATTGACAAAAAGCTGCTGGTGCTGCTGCTATTGTGTACTACAGACTACTGAGAAGATGTTGTGTGAAAGGAAAGGAAAGATTAGGAAAGCGGAGAGGAGAAACATCTAGTGATTGAGAGAGAAAAATAGAGAGGGTGAAAGATAGATTAGGCATAGGACAGCAAAGGGTGCACGGAACAAAAACGTGCTGTACAGATATACAAGTCCTATACTTCACATCCGTCTTATCCTGAGAGACAAAAATACCTGGTGCAGGTGTATATCATAAAAGTCTTTAAAACAGTGCTATATATATAGACAATTTCTATACTTTGACCCTTCTGATAGTGTGTATTTCACATCCGTCTTATCCTGAGAGACAAAAATACCTGGTGCAGGTGTATATCATAAAAGTCTTTTAAAAAGAAAAGCGATATATATATATTTATATAGAAAATTTCTATACTTGGACCCTTCTGATTGATAGTGTGTATATCACATCCGTCTTATCCTGAGAGACAAAAATACCTGTTGCGGGTGTATATCATAAAATTCTTTAAAAAAGTGCTATATATAGACAATTTCTATACTTGTCCTACAGTATATATTACAAGTCCTATATATACAAGTCCTATATATTACAGAAAATACTGTTCTCATCTACCAAGTGTACCAATCAGAATTTGAATATAAAGTCATGGCGCAGCGGCAGCAGGAAACCTCACAAAGCGTTTCAGGCAGAGGGCAGGGCAGAGAGTCTGGCTCAAGGGGCAGAAGAGGAATTAGCGCAGGAAGAGGGTCCAGTGGCAGGCCTGAGCTTCCTTTGTCACACCAGGGTCGTGTCCACACATCTAATTCCACAGTCCTGGAGTGGCTGGCTCACACTTCGACGTCCACAAGGATGAGTAGTGAGACAGCCAGCCAGGTATATGTGGGTACCTCAGACACGACCCTGACTTGGCATGCAGAAATTCCCCCACGTCCTCCATCTGACATCCTCAGCAACATCCCGCTAACTTTTGACCCGCCGCCTGCAAGGGAACTGTTGGCGTCTATGAGCAGCGAACTGCTCTTTGATGATGATGAGCATGTGGGGGAAGAGACAGGGGACAATCAAGTGCAGGGCATAGCTGTGTCGGAGGCGATATCAGAGCAGGCCCATGTTAGGCCTTGCAGGAGAGCAGTAGGCAGTAGAAGAGAGAGGGCTGGGCAGGAGCCTGATGAGGATAATAGCATTATTCTGGAACAGGATGATGCTACATTGGATGTTACATGGGATCCATGGCAGGATTTGGCTTATTCGACGGAATCCGTCCACCAGCAGGCCCACCACAACTAAAAAGCAGACAGGCAGCAGTAGACAACTAACAATTTGGAAGCGTAGCCGGGACAAGCAGATGACCACTGGGGAATTCTCCTCCACTGCAGGTCCTACTATCGGCAGCGCCCGCCCATCCTCGCAGCCTGTCGGTACTAGACTCTACACCTCGCCTGTATGGCAGTTTTTTAAACTTTGTGGTCATCTGCGACAGGCACATTAAAAGAGGCAAGAGTTGCCATCCTGGCACCAGCGCCATGCCTGTCCATATGAAGCGCCACCACCTTTCCGCCTGGGAGAAATGGGGTGATAGTGGGTCACAGCAGGCCCAGGCAGACCCGCGGTCAACAGCAGCAGGAAGCAGCAGTAGTCAGGGGGGCCTTTCACAGAGTCAGACCTCCTCTGTGGAAGGTAGTGTGGCTTCACTCCCTTCTTCGGCTGGTGGCCCCTGTGTTGCTAGCAGTAGGCAGCCTGGCATAATGGAGTCCCTATACCGGAGGCAGACATATGCACCCAGCAATCCCGCAGCAGTCAAGCTGAACGCCCACCTGGCCAAGTTGCTGGTGCTCCAGGCTCTGCGGTTTAAAGTTGTAGACTCGGCACCTTTCCGTGAACTGATGTCGTGTGCAGAGCCATGGTGGAAGGTGCCGAGTCAACACTATTTTTCCAACACAGCTATGTACATTTAACCACAGACATCTGAAGCTGTAATTACGGGCAAGGGCAGTATATGTAGATTACTGCTCAGTGGGTAAATGTAATATGGCCGGCGGACCCCCAGCAACTTGGCCAGGGACGGGCGATGACACCACCCCGTTGTCACAGCAGGGTTCCTGTGTAGCGGTCCTCCTCCACCTCCTCCAGTAGGTCCAAAACCTCCTCAACCGCCAGTGTTCCTCCCTAGTACCACTTGGGTGTAGCATGGAGGTGTCACGCTGTGCTGCATCTAGCCTGCCTGGGTGAAAGGAGACACACAGGGGAAGAGCTGCTCCGCCTGCTCGAGACGTAAATCCTCTCGTGGCTGACTCCACGCCGTCTTAAAGTTGGGACGATGGTGAGTAATAATAGGAGTAACATTCTCTCCGCGCTGCGTCGAGGAGGTATGAGGCACGCCCCGTGTATGGCACATGTTACACACTTTCTAAAGTCTTCATCCCATTTACAGACTGTGCTGTCAATGGCTCGAAAGCTGTGTAACCATTTCAGCCATTCACTGGCATCCATGTTGACTACTGGTGTGCCTGCCCTTGCCTCCTTGTTGGCTACTGCTGGGCCTTTTCTGGCATCCAGGTTGACTACTGGTGTGCCTGCCCTTGCCTCCTTGTTGGCTACTGCTGGGCCTTAACTGGCATCCAGATTGACTACTGCTGTGCCTGCCCTTGCCTCCATGTTGGCTACTGCTGGGCCTTAACTGGCATCCAGTATGACTACTGGTGTGCCTGCCCTTGCCTCCATGTTGGCTACTGCCTGGCCTTAACTGGCATCCAGGTTGACTACTAGTGTGCCTGCCCTTGCCTCCTTGTTGGCTACTGCTGGGCCTTAACTGGCATCCAGGTTGACTACTGGTGTGCCTGCCCTTGCCTCCTTGTTGGCTACTGCTGGGCCTTAACTGACATCCATGTTGACTACTGCTGTGCCTGCCCTTGCCTCCTTGTTGGCTACTGCTGGACCTTAACTGGCATCCATGTTGACTACTGCTGGGCCTTAACTGGCATCTAGGTTGACTACTGGTGTGCCTGCCCTTGCCTCCATGTTGGCTACTGCTGGGCCTTAACTGGCATCCATTTTGACTACTGCTGGGCCTTAACTGGCATCCATGTTGACTACTGCTGGGCCTTAACTGGCATCCATGTTGACTACTGCTAGGCCTTAATTGGCATCCATGTTGACTACTGCTGGGCCTCAACTGGCATCCATGTTGACTACTGCTGGGCCTTAACTGGCATCCATGTTGACTACTGCTGTTCCTGTACTGGCCTCCATGTTGGCTACTGCTGTGCCTTAACTGGCATCCATGTTGACTACTGCTGTGCCTTCACTGGCCTTTATATTGGCTACTGCTGGGCCTTAACTGGCATCCATGTTGACTAATGCTGTGCCTGCCCTTGCCTCCATGTAGACTACTGCTGCTCCTGTACTGGCCGTCATGTTGGCTACTGCTGTGCCTTAACTGGCATCCATGTTGACTACTGCTGGGCCTTAACTGGCATCCATGTTGACTACTGCTGTTCCTGTACTGGCCTCCATGTTGGCTACTGCTGTGCCTTAACTGGCATCCATGTTGACTACTGCTGTGCCTTCACTGGCCTTCATATTGGCTACTGCTGGGCCTTAACTGGCATCCATGTTGACTAATGCTGTGCCTGCCCTTGCCTCCATGTTGACTACTGCTGCTCCTGTACTGGCCTACATGTTGGCTACTGCTGTGCCTGCCCTTGCCTCCATGTTGGCTACTGCTGGGCCTTAACTGGCATCTAGGTTGACTACTGGTGTGCCTGCCCTTGCTTCCATGTTGGCTACTGCTGGGCCTTAACTGGCATCTAGGTTGACTACTGGTGTGCCTGCCCTTGCCTCCTTGTTGGCTACTGCTGGGCCTTAATTGGCCTCCATGTTGACTACTGCTGGGACTTAACTGGCATCCGTGTTTACTACTGCTGCTCCTGCCTGGCCTCCCTGTTGACCACTGTTGCTTCTGCCTGCCCTTCATGTTGGCTACTGTTGGTCCTGCCTGCCCTCCATGTTGGCTACTGCTGCTCCTGCCTGCCCTCCAGGTTGGCTACTGTTTCTCCTGCCTGGCCTCCATGTTGGCTACTGCTGCTCCGGCCTGGCCTCCATGTTGGCTACTGCTCCTCCTGTACTGGCCTCAAATGACTATTGCTGGACCTCTACTGGCCTCCAATGACTACTGCTGCTTCTTCACTGCATTTGTGACCTTTTTCCTGCATAGACCCTGTAATGGTGAATTTCTTGCATAGACCCTGTAATGGTGAATATTGAAGTCTAAAAAAAAAAAAATGACTTTGAGATATCGAAAAGATAACTATGTTACTGACATGTAGAGCCCTAAATTCAACCAAATACACTACCCCCGCATCATATAGATGCTTTAAACTATGAAATCTGAAGAAATCCGAAATTCGGTCGAACCAAACCAAAAAATTCGAAAGTCCGGGCGGACCGAACTTTTGAAAAGTTTGCTCATCTCTATTCCTAATACCCAACGCTTCAAGCATGCCTTCAAAACTCATCCTTTCAAGCAGCCATATCATCTTCCCTAATTTGGTCATCCAACCCCCCACTTTCCCTCAGGGGTGGATTAAATGTGCCATAGGCATGCTCTATCTAGGTTTATGCGTTAGTGACTCATCCTGCCCCATCTTGTCCCCACTACCCCCCCCCTTCCCTGCGATCATTGACACAGGACCCTAGGTAGAGCAATGAGCTCATCTCCCTCTATAGCACAAAGTCCTCTGTGTAGTCCCTCCTTAAGTAGATGGCCCCTTATGTAGCCCTCAGAAGATGGATCTCTGTGTGGTTCCCTCTTTAGTACATGGCCCTCATGATTATGATAATAAATAAAGAGGTAATAAAAAAAACTCACCTCCCACGCGCACCCCTGTTGCTTTTTAGCGGTACTCTACTCTTTTGTCTTCCCACTCAGGCAGTGTGTGTTGTAGGCACTGCCTGCACTGGTTGACAAGGCCAACAGCATTTGGTGCACACACAATCGAACAGTGCGTGTTCTCAGAGACGACACTGCAGCTGGTGGGCCCCCTGAATGATGTACAGATGCAGGACAAAGTCACACGTGGTGGTTTGGACGACTTGTATTGAAATTTAGTATTACAGGGACAATTATTTTTATTTAGTGTCACTTTTATTGTCCGCGCTCTAAAGGGTTTGCTCCATCACCTGATCCCTGGACGTATTACATAAGGCATGTTTTTAAACTTCTCCAGGCATGGGAGCCAAATGCCGAATTCTGGGGTGAACCTGAGCATGCTCGTCTCTAACAGGGAACTAAAAGGAACTGAAATATGTTCTATTGTAAACAAGAAAAAGTTTGTTTTGCTTTGCACATTGCCTCTGTACCAAATCATCCCTTTTCAGTATGATGTTTTAAGGGCAAAGTCCAGGGTCTGACTTTTTTTTTTTTCAAACAAGCTCCCCGGCTATAAGTGGGCCTGACACGTCACGACCCAGGTCCCCCGCTCAGACCAGGAAGCTGCTGGGGGACTGGGAACCGGAGCAGAGGACAACAGACGTGATCACTAGAGCTTAGTCAGTGGTGATTCCTGACGAAGTTCCTGTTGGGACGTGACGCATAGGGCATTATGGGTTGCCACGTTTTCTCCTTTCCCTCTTGAAATGGTGATATAAGTCATTCACTTTTAATTTTTTGTGTTCATGTGTGCTGGTATATCTTTTTTCTTCCTCATTTGCACTAGTTCACTATGTTCATACATGATAGGCTATGTTCACACGCCCCCCCTGGCAGGGCCCCCGGACAGTTATACAGTGTTGCCGCGGGACCCCCCACCCTTGCCACACTGCCCCCAATCACTCTTGTGACCGCAAGCAGTGTCTTGCTTGTGGTCACAAGAGGCAATCTTGCCCCCAGCTGATGCTCCTCTCCCTGAGAGGTGAACTTCCGGAACAGAGAGTGTGTTTTTAGCACCGGCTGGTAATCCCCGGGACCCCCCTCCCCCCCGGGAGCCAGCGGTTAGGTGAGTTGTGTTTTTTTTCTTTTTATCTGCACAGGGGGCAATCTATAAGGGGGCATCTATAAGGGGGATAACAGGGGGGCATCTATAAGAAGGCTAACAGGGGGCATCTATAAGAGGAATAACTTGTGGGGCATCTAACGGGGATAACACAGGGGCCATCTATCAGGGGGATAACAGGGGGGGCATCTATCAAGAGGCCATCTCTAAGGGGGATAACAGGGGGCCATCTATAGGGGAGATAACACAGAAGGAAATCTAAAAGGGGGACAACACAGGGGGCCATCTATAACAGTAAATACATGGGGGGCATCTATAAGGTGGCTTCACAGAGAGGGGCATATACTATAAGGGTGGTCACATAGAGTCAGCCTACCCTCTAAATAAGGACACAAAGGGGCCAATCCAGATATGCAGTTTGTAGAGACAGGGGGATGGTGAAGAATGAGGAGCCTAATATGTTTGGTAGATTCTGTGGATTTGTGGCTTGGAAAAGTTCTCATAATGGCCCAGGGCAGATGGAAAATAAAATAAAAAGGGAAAAACTCTGAGAAGATGTCCCCTGTGAGTCACTTGATATAACTGCACTGTAATTTATATGGTGTATAGAACCTGTGTAGAGCTGGCTCTCCCTCTATATGACTGTATGAGGTGATAGTGATCTTTGTACAGAGGATTTTATTCAGTATCAGTGGTGGTGTTAGTCAGCATGTGGTGGTATTATTTGTTACTTGTTATCTGGTTCTGTGTTTTATTGGTTTTAGTATACAGGATTTGGTCAGAAACAGGTATGGCGGTAATATGTATGGTGATAATATTTTCTTCCTATATACTGGTATTATTGGTAATATCGGTATTGATTTATATAAGCAGCATCGCTTGGTCATTAGTAAATGCACTGTTATCATTTATATAGTGTGCAGAGCCTGAGTACCATTGGTGTCTAAATGGGTCAGTGTATGGTTTGCGCTAGTGTACTGACACAGCCCCGCAGTCACTACAGTACACTAATGCCATCATAATTAATCTTGATGCTGGGAGCTCCCTGGTCCAGTCCACAGAAGTGTGTGACAGTATGGTGATAATATGGTAGGGGTAGGTGTTATTGTTCTATCCCCTATTAGTGATGTTCTGGGGTCACTTCCCTACACTGAGCCCCCACAGATCTATGTTTTCTTATATGCCCCAGTGTATAATGCACCTAGGACCAAACTACAACAGCTGCAGGCACTACAACTCCCAGCATTTACTGACAGTCTTCAGCCCTCAGGATATGCTGGGAGTTGTAGTACAGTAAGAAGACAACCCTCTAATAACTGCCGCCATAGAGAGATGTATTGCTGGACCTTCAGGGCTGATGGTTATGACCCCAAGATTGGAGCCACCGGGAGCCTCTGCACACAGTTATTTATTAAAAGGTTGTCCACTCAGTAACTACAACTCCCAGCATACCCTGAGAGCTGTATAAATGTAGGGTGTTCTGAGATTTGTCACAGATACAGATGAATTCAGGAAAGGACCGGGTATGCATGTCATGTCATGTCTCATGTTCTATATTGGTGGGCTCAAAGGATTATTTCCTCTGGTGGGCCCCAGGTACCCCAGTCCGACACAGACGGCCGATAATCACTTGGTGTAATAGGGCCTTTAGTCTCACCATTGGCAGCACGATATGACTTACAAAACACTCAAGGTAAACCCCATACCACAATTCTCCATCGCAGTGAAATGTTGGAAAATTAATATGAAATGAATAGCGCAATGCTCATAACATTTGCGTCTCCTGCAGGTCTTCAAAATTTATTGAGGTAAATGCGGCAAGTTCTAAGAGTATTCCTGCATGAAAACAAATCGGACAATTATGGGTTGAGTTAATTACAGAAATTCATTTGTACTCTGACAGCAATATCCGCACAGGCCATACTGTTCAGGGCACATGAGGATTGAAAATGACTATATTACTTTGCTGGTTAATCAGCTCAACATGTTCTTTATTGGGCGAAATAACACGCCTGGCACCTTTGTACACAGGCTGTATAACACAACCGCTGAAAAACTAATGGAGATTTAACAATAAAGTACAAGACTGAAAGTGTATTTGTTTTGTGTGTTTTTCCCCTTCAGTCTTGGAGGCAGCTGGAACATCTGGATTTCCCATCCAGACCAATATAGAGCCAGACATAACGGCCAAGCTTGAAATTCTCATAAAATCAAGAACTAAATTGAAACCGTTACTATTTTACTTTTGTAGAATATATCAACACATTTTGCAAATGTTTTATGGCAATGAATATTTTGGAAGCAAGTTATTACAGGCAAACTGAGCACAATTGTATGGCCATTTACAAGCACAGGCATATTCTCCCTCTACATGCAAATATTGGATTGTACCACTACGAAATCACGCATGAAGCACACTGTAACATGTTTCTTTTCCCGAATGCCGCATTCTGCCGCCATTCGTGATAAAAGTTACAATAACTCGGATGACTTCAGTTTTATTGTTTTATAAGGCACCTTGGGAGAATGATATAAACACTTCTGGAAAGCAGACATGTGTTGAACATGCACAGAACAGCTATGAAAAATCACTGACCTTCACCCTATCCTACATGTTAAAACTAGTAGACAGTGTTTGAGGTTGAACAATTATGGGGTCTTTAACTAAAGCTTTCTCATAGGTTGTCTCAGCACTTATATTCTTAAAGGGATAATATCCTCAACCATTTCTATATATTATGTTAGCAACCAAACATAGGTGCTAGGTTCTGTTCACATCATATCTACATTTTGGTATATACTGTACGTAAATAAACTAATATTAAGAAATTGAGTATCTTGTATTAGGTGCAAGCCAAATCATGGGAAGACATTCCTCTTATTCCATGTGGGGCAATGCATACCAGTGGTCTGAGGTCAGGTAGGCTGATTCAAAAACAACAACAAATTATTAGGATTGAATTTAACCTTTCAAATTACAAATTTGTTAAGATCAGTTTGGCTTAGGGTGAGAAATTATTACCTTGTTTATTTTTAAAACAATCACAGTCATGAAATGTTTATTTTTTTTCTAATTCATCTTCTAAGTTCTAAGTAAGATCGTATATACATAATTGTAATAAAGTTCACTTAACATCATAACAAAATTTACATAATCGCAGGTGAAGATACCAGATGAACTACTCCATCTGGTGGGGATATCTGGAAATACATCTATATAGGAGATTTTACTCTACAAACACATGTATATAATCGACAGTCATTAACCCCCTAAGGACAGAGCCCAAAATGGCCTTAAGGATGGTTCCAATTTTCAGTATTGCGCGTTTGTTTTTTCCTCCTTGCCTTCTAAGCTATAACTCTTTTATTTTTCCATCTACAGGGCCATGTGAGGGTTTTTTTCTTTCAGGAACAGGTGTATTTTGTAATGGCCCTTTTTTTTTGCCAATAGGTATATTGGTATATTGTGACTCTTATAGCGCTTTTATTTTTTGTACCTATAAGGTTGTATGGGGCATCATTTTTTGCGTCATGATCTCTAGTTTTTATTAGTACCACATCTGTGTAGATTGGATGTATTGATCACGGTTTATTAGTTTTAAATATATTAAATGTAATGAAAAAATCAGCAATCCTGGAGAATTTTACAGCTTTTTATTCACGCTGTTCACCCAGGAAAAATATCGTTTCATTTTATTAGATCGGACAATTACGCATGTTACAGTATATTATATGTTTATTTTATTATTTTTATGTGTTTTATTTATAAAATAGCAAGGGGGGGGGGGTGATTTAGACTTTTATTGGGGGAGGGGCTTTGGGGTATTTTTGAAAACAATTATTTATTTTTTCACACTTTTTTAATCCCCCTATGGAACTTTTACATACATATATTAGACTTCATACACTGATCACTGCTATGCCATAGCATAACAGGGACCAGTGTTATCTGTGATCTGATAGAGCCTGCCTGTGGCAGACTCTATCAGAGGGCAGAAGATCAGACTACACGGAGGTAAGCAGTATAACTCCGGCAGTCAGGCCATGCGATCCCATGGGTCCCGAACAGTTGACATTTGCTCCTGTCACTTAAACATGGTGTGATCTAGGTGTTTAAGGGATTAATGGCGGGCTGCTGCGCAATCGCGGCAGCCCGCCATTGACGGTGAGGGCCTGGCTGCTTATAGCAGCTGGTCCTCACCCATTCTGAAACTAACTCAGCTCCTGAGCTCGCTTCATAGCGCGGCCCCACTGGAGGGCGTACATGTACACCCTGATGTGTTAAGGCCCAGATGGCGTGTACACCATTCGTCCTTAAGAGGTTAATAAATACTTTCTCTAAATAAATAAATAAATGTTCCCCAGAAGAGCTTGCAAAGTGCCAGATTAAAACAGCTCCAAATGTGTCTTTCAGTAGTATTTTATTCTTTTCATATAGTACCTAACATTTAAGAAGCAGAAGTACATGCCACAGAGCAAAACTTATTACTTTTTTTCTACTATAAATCATATAATACCAATAGAGTTGTGTTCAAGAAAAAGTTTGTATAGCCCATATTTCCTGGCTTAACTGATAGTAAATGAAAAATTACATTGTGTGATATTTGCATTTGCAGGTCTCATTTTTAACATGTAAACCATACAGGTTAGGGGCATTTGTATCAGACAGGTTAGGGGCATGCTTCAAAGGAACGCTGCTCTGATATTTATTATGGACTGTGGTTAAGCCACTGAATCCAACCTATTTGGTTTCAGGTATCTAGTTTTTTTTTTTTTTTACGTCTTCTTTTTTGTTTTTTTATTGTTATTAAGAATTTTATTATTTTTTTTCCTTAACAGCTTCTTTACCATTATTCAAAATATAATATAATATACTATAAACACAGCTATCCTTTATACCCCCCCCCATACCACCCACCCCCAGCAGAGGAGAGGAAAAAAAAAAAATTCGCCTCTAATTTACCCACCAATTCCAAACTTTCTGAGATCTCTTAAAAGCTTTTTCCGAGGCCATCTTAGCTAAGTTCAATTCATATGATCTAATTTTATTCATAAGACCTTTCCATTCTTCTAAAGGGGGACCCTTACCCCCAAGCCAGTAGCGAGCTATGATCACTTTAGCTAATACAAATGCTTTATTTAATAGGGATCCTGCTCCACCATCTTCCACATACCCTTAGAGTAAC
Organism: Dendropsophus ebraccatus; assembly: GCF_027789765.1. Lineage (NCBI taxonomy): Eukaryota > Metazoa > Chordata > Amphibia > Anura > Hylidae > Dendropsophus > Dendropsophus ebraccatus. The sequence continues at coordinate 83,292,942 of NC_091461.1, read as the reverse complement.
ATATCTGAGACCTTATCCCCCACTCTTAGTCCTAGTAGGCTCTCCAGGTGATTCCTCACCTGGACCCAAAATGTCTGTATCTTAGAGCATTCCCATAATGTATGTATGAAACCGACATTCTCTTGTAAACATTTAGGACATTCAGATGATTCTCTGCCACCTCTGAGGAAAAGATCGCGCAGAGAATAATATAATCTAAGCAGTATTTTCAATTGTATTAATCTGAATGGAATGTTAGTGATAGAACTGGCAATATTACCAATAATCACTCGCCATTCGTCTTCAGAAATAATTCCGATCCTCAGCTCCCATTTTTGTCTTATTTTCTCCAAGTGAGCCTTTCCTTTTTCTTGAACTAACACCCTGTATATATGAGCAAGATTTTTTGCGCCCCCAGATAAGCTTCTAACATAATCTATAATATAATGTGAAACAATTTGAAACAATTTTTTATTCTCAGTGCATCTGTAAGCATTCCTAATCTGTGCATATCTAAACACCTGTCCACTAGATAAGCCATACAAGTGCTGCAATTCCGTGAATGATAGCAATCTATCCTCTTCTAATATGTCTGATATATATATATCTGATATCTGATATATACCTCTACCTTCCCAAAAGCCTGAGTCATATATTTTATTAAATTCTAAAAGATTTGCATTGCCCCACAATAGGGAAAAAGACAGGCTACCATTAATTTTACATATTTTCTTAAGTGCTTCCCATATCTTTCTAAACATATTCACTTGTGAAATTAAATTAAATCCCCCAAATCCAGCCTCTGTCGCTCCAAACACTTCCCTATATTTGTGCCCAACCTGATCCATAATATATTTTACCTTCTCCTTTTACTAAGTTTTGAATACCAATTGTGAAAAAATATAATTGAAAATCTGGGAGGGCCATACCCCCTCCGTCTACAGGAAGTGTCCAAGCTTCGTATCCAACTCTGACTTTCTTCCCTGCCCAAATAAAAAAGTTCATAAGCCGGTTCAATTTCTTAAACCAGGATTGTGGAATCTCGATGGGACAGGCATATAGGTAATAAAGAACTTGGGGAAGGATCGTCATTTTGATAATAGCCATCCTGTCTGCCATGGACATAGGAAGCCTATTCCAAAACTCTATTTTCCTTCTTAGTTTCACGTAGAGGGGGTGTAAGTTCAACTCCATATAATTTTCCACTCTCCCAGATATTTTAATGCCCAGACATTCCAAGGGCTCCCCCTCCTTAACCACAGTAACTGCACCCCTGTAACGCCTGGAGTAGTGTATCCACTGGACCGTCACTAGCGATGGCACTAACCTCACCAGGGAGCGGAGTCTAAGGGGCCGCTGGTTTTCACCAGAGCCCGCCGTAAGGCGGGATGGACTTGCTGTGGCAGGCGACCCCCAGGTCGCTACCCCTGGCTTGGTTGCTAGTGACGGCAGGCGAGGCGTGGCAGGAGCAGTAGGCAGGAGATGGTGCTGGCAGAGGTCTGTAGGCGTAACCGCAGGTGACAGGCAGGAGCAATAGTGTAACAGAGGAGCAGGAACAAGGACTAGGGACCAGGTAGCGGACAGGAATCAGGAACAAGGACTAGGGACCAGGTAGTGGACAGGAATCAGGAACAACAGGGAGCTGGGCCAAACGCTATGGGAAGCATGTAGAGGCTCCAACACCTGTAGTGGGGCAGGGCTGGAATTTATAGGAAGTGATTAGTGCACCTTACAATAAGGGGCGGACTGGCCCTTTAAATCTGAGACAGCCAGCGCGCGCGCCGGCCGGCACAGCGGGTGACAAGAGTGGGGCGAGGTAAGGCGCACCCCGGGGCCGAACTAGTAGCAGCGCCGGGTCTCTGTACATGGACCCCGGCAGCTGCATGGAGAGGTCGCGTCGGCGGTCCGGAGCATGGGCCGCGGCCGCGGCCGTGACAGTACCCCCCCCCCCTTTGGCCTCCCCCTCTTTCTTGCTGGCAGATGGAGGCAAATCAGTGATGAAGTCCATCCCTATGTGGCGAGGGGATGTGGATTTGCGGATGAAACCCTTCTGTAAGTTCTCCCGGATGTAAGAGGACATGGCCTCAGTCTCGGGCACTGAGAGAGGGTACACCCGACCTTGTGGAGGAGAAGTTCCAGGAAGGAGGTCTATGGGATAATCGTACGCCCGATGAGGTGGTAGAGAGTCCGCCTCCGTGGCAGAGAAGGCATCAGGCAAGTCTTGGTATTCCGTCGGTAGGCCGGATAGAGGCTTGGCGGGGTCGGGTGACAACATAGAGTACTTGGGCTGAGGTGAACTCTGGACACTGGAACAGTCCTGACCCCAACTAAGAATCTTCCCGGTTCTCCAGTCCAGCTTATGGGCATGTAATCGCAGCCAAGGGAGTCCCAGGAGGATGGTGGAAGAAGAATGGGGCAGGACGTAGAAGGAGATCTTTTCCTTATGTGAAGTGCCCACCTGGAGGACTAGAGGTGCGGTCTGGTAATGCACATGGTCGGTAAGAATCTCGCCCGTGACCGAGGAGATAGTCAGGGGTCTGGCTAGTTGGGTAACGGGTAGCTGCCATCTTTGGACCAATGTAGCTGCAATAAAACTGCCTGCTGACCCAGAATCGAGAAAGGCAGTAGTCTGGTGAGTTTGTCCTGAGGGTGTCTGGATGGAGACTGGCACAGACAACCTTGGAAAGGTGGCATTCACACTACGGGAGACCTCTCCCACCGGACCTAGGTGCTGGCGTTTCCCGGACGCTTGAGGACGTTGGGGACATCTCAGCCGAAAGTGATCCGAACCAGCGCAGTAGAGGCAAAGATTCAGCTCCAGACGACGAATTCTTTCATCAGGCGTCAGGTGAGCCTGTTCCACCTGCATAGGAATCTCAGGAGTCGACTGGGACACCGGAACGTCAGGATTCTGGAAGACCGGCGCCAGCTGGTGATGGCGATGGGACAGGCTTAGTCGCCGTTCATGCCAGACCTCCTCCTCTCTCTCAGAAAAACGAGTATCGACCCTGGTGGCCAGTAGGATGAGTTCTTTCAGGGAGGTAGGTAGGTCTCGGGCGGAAAGCACGTCTCTCACCCGACTTGACAGGCCCTTCTTGAAGGTGGCTATCAGAGCGGCCTTATTCCAGTCTAATTCTGCCACCAGGGTGCGGAACTGGATGGCGTAGTCACCAACAGAGGAGCTCCCTTGAGAGAGGTTGAGGAGAGCAGTCTCAGCTGAAGAGGCTCCTCAAAGACGGAGCGAAACTCGGCCAGGAAGGTTCGGAGATTAGCAGCAACAGGGTCATCACTGTCCCACAGCGGTGTGGCCCAGGCCAGAGCTCTACCTTCCAATAGGCTGATGATGAAAGCCACTTTAGAGCGCTCGGTGGAAAACTGACTATTTAAAAGTTCAATATGCATAGTGCATTGAGTCAGGAATCCTCTGCACAACTTGGGGTCACCTCCATATTTACTTGGGAGAGCCAGTCGTAGTGTAGAAAAAGCAGCAGGAGGTGATGAATGCTGAGCTGTGGTATGCTGCTGTACGACTGCAGTCAGTTGTTGGATCAGCTGTGACTGTTGCTGGATCTGTTGAGCCTGTAGGGCGACCACTCGGGCTACTTCACGGATATCAGGCACCTCGCCGGGATCCATGGTTGGAGCCTACTGTAACGCCTGGAGTAGTGGATCCACTGGACCGTCACTAGCGATGGCACTAACCTCACCAGGGAGCGGAGTCTAAGGGGCCGCTGGTCTTCACCAGAGCCTGCCGCAAGGCGGGATGGACTTGCTGCGGCAGGCGACCCCCAGGTCGCTACCCCTGGCTTGGTTGCTAGTGACTGCAGGCGAGGCGTGGCAGGAGCAGTAGGCTGGAGATGGTGCTGGCAGAGGTCTGTAGGCGTAACCGCAGGTGACAGGCTGAACACAGGAGCAATAGTGTAACAGAGGAGCAGGAACCAGGAACAAGGACTAGGGACCAGGTAGCGGACAGGAATTAGGAACAAGGACTAGGGACCAGGTAGCGGACAGGAATCAGGAACAACAGGGAGCTGGGCCAAACGCTATGGGAAGCATGTAGAGGCTCCAACACCTGTAGTGGGGCAGGGCTGGAATTTATAGGAAGTGATTAGTGCACCTTCCAATAAGGGGCGGACTGGCCCTTTAAATCTGAGACAGCCGGCACGCGCGCGCCCTAGGAGGCGGGGACGCACGCGCCGGCCGGCACAGCGGGTGACAGGAGCGGGGCGAGGTAAGGCGCCCCCCGGGGCCGAACTAGTAGCAGCGCCGGGTCCCTGTACATGGACCCCGGAAGCTGCATGGAGAGGTCGCGGCGGCGGTCTAGAGCACGGGCCGCCACCGCGGCCATGACAACCCCCAAAACTAGATGCATCAGTATTTATAGGAAGTAACACAGATTTCTCCCAATTAATTTGCAGCCCTGCCACTGCTCCAAATTCAGACACTAAATTTATAACTTCATGGACGGCCTGCTCCCCTCCCCTCAAGAACAGCAAGAGGTCATCTGCGTACAGGAGCAGTTTTTCCTTAGAACCCTCCAGACCAAAGCCCTCTACCACTTCAGACTCTCTCACCCCAATGGCCAGTGGCTCGATGTAAAAGGCATACAACAAGGGTGAGAGAGGGCACCCCTGCCGAGTTCCCCTAGAGAGATTAAACCACTCTGTAGTTACATCATTATACGCAACCCTAGCCCTTGGCTGACCATATAATAGCATTGTCCAGGAAATAAAGCCCTCTCCCAACTCAAATGCTCTCAAAACACTCCAGAGGAACCCCCACTCCACCATGTCAAAGGCCTTCATTGCGTCCAAAGACATGATGGAGTGAGGGGCCCCCTCCCCCAGCTGTAGGTTGGCAAAAACCCTGGCCAAATTATCAAAAATAAGTCTGCCAGGGACAAATCCTGTCTGCTGTTTCTCAATTATAACTGGAGCAACTTTAGGTAGTTGCAATGCCAGGACCTTTGCCAAGATCTTATAGTCGGTGATGAGCAACGATATTGGTCTGAAGGATTCTATTTTATTAGGCTCTTTATTCTTTTTTTCAATTAAAATTATACTTGCTTCCCTCATGGAGCTAGGGAGCAATCCGTCCAAGCAGGATTCATTAAACGTATGGGACAGCGCAGGGAGAAGAATATCTGAGAATTCCTGATATACCCTAAAAGGGAGACCATCCGTTCCGGGAACAGACCGCCCAGAACAGGAGCTTAGTGCCTGTTTTAGATCGCTCACGGAGATCGGCTTATTAAGCTCCGATCTCAGTGAGGGATCCAGTTTCGGGACAGGAATTCGCCGAAGAAAACTATCCACCCCTTCGACTGTTATCTTGCTATTTGGAGGTATAAAGATCATTATAAAAATCATGAATAATAGATTTAACCCCATCCCTGTCATCTATTAACTCCCCCTGCTTATTATACAGACATGATATATAAGTTTTATTCTCCTGAGGGGTGATATTACGTGCTAACCATCTACCCGGTCTACCAGATTCCAAAAATTGAGTTTGACCTCTGAAAAAGATTTTTTGCTGGGCCTTTTCTCTCAAGAACTCAAAGGACTCCTCCTGGGCCCTTTCAAGATCTACCCCTAATTGAGTTGAGGGATCCTACTAAACTCCACTTCGGCTTCCAATACCTTTTCCTGTAGCTTGACCTCTTTTTTTCCTAAAAGCCATTTTACTATTTTTAACCTCCCGAAATAGTAATCCCCTCAGGAACGCCTTCATGGAGTCCCAGACTATTTGAGGTTTTGCTGAACTCTGATTAATCTCCCAAAAGATTTTTAGTTCCTCTTTTATACGTTCCTTATTGTCAATTATATCAAGCCAGTGAGGGTTAAACATGAACGCCCTCCTGGGGCTCGACTGCATCCAGGGGCCATTCAGGGACAGAACCATAGGTGAGTGATCCGATGCAGACCTGGCCTTGTACACCAACCCATACACCCAATTAAGTAACGCATTATTGCAAAAGGCGAGGTCTATACAGGAAATAGATTTATGGGAGCTACTAAAACAAGAGAACACCTCCTTTTCCCCATATAGATTCCTCCATATATCCAGCCACCCTGTTTCTTCTACCATTTTAGCTAACAGGGTGCGTTGGCCAGGCCTCTGGGATTTCCCTCTTCTATCCAGGAATGGGTCCACCACACAGTTGAAGTCACCGCATATTACCAAAGGCAGGGAATCCTTTTCATTAATAAACTCGATTAATTGAATCTGAACGTGCAAGGTGAACGGGGGAGGGATGTAGAGACACGCAAAGATCATTTCTGTATTAAATAACTTACAGTGTAAGAAAATAAATCTACCTTTACTATCTATCTTTTTACTAATAACACTAAACACAATGCTCTTATGTATATAAATAGATACTCCAGATGAGAAGGAGGTGAAGGTGGAGTGAAACTCCATCCCTGCCCATCTTCGCCGGATTTTGTATAAGCTCTCCTGAGTACTATGAGTCTCAAGTAGGCAAACTATGGCTGGTAAATGCAAATTAACCCTATCAAATTTAGCGCATCTCTTGGACCCCTCCCCCATCCCCCTCACATTCCAACAGAAGATTTTGCAACTAGCCATCCTTTAAAAAAAAGAAAAGGGAAAAAAAAATAAAAATTAAAAACCCTCCTCTGCCACCCACCCACCTCCCCCCCTCCCCCCCTCCCCCCCTCCATCCCTCCATCCCCTCCCCCCCTCGTCCCGTCCCCCATCCCCTCTCCCACCCCCTACTGACCGCCTTCCAAGCTAACCATTGGCAGTCTCTCACCATGGCCGTTACTCCTGTTTCGGCCAATTTCGGCCAAGAGGGAACCAATGTTTTGAGTTAAATCGGTAATTGCTTTACCACAATTTTTAATTTCCTATAAGATACTGTCCAGAGTTACAACAGGAATATTCTCTGCTCCATTCTCCTCCTCCAACCCCTCCTCACGTAAGATCTCATAACGTGATTCTGAGGTCTCAGAGCATGCCAGAGGTGATGTGGGCAGCCGATTAGTACGAGTTTAAGCACCCCCTGATGGCGACTTGAGATATTTATCAATTTTAGTTGCTTTTGGTTGCCCTTTAGGGAAAGATGCAGATGCCCCTCCCGATCTCCGATGCGCAGTTTTTGGCGGCATTTTTACCCCTTCCCCTTCTCTTTTTCCCCTTTTTATAGATTTACGTGTATATAGAGCAAAGAAGGGGCTATCACAATATGGCCCAGGACAGTCCAGGTAAAGACAGCTAAAAAAGGAGATAGAGGAAAACAGAGAGGAGGTTACGCTCATTGTCCATACCCAGTACACATATTAGTTTGACAAACAGCTGAGAATAACCCCTCCATTTCCTTATTGAGTGGTCTACCTGCTGACAGCCGCAGGATTCCAGGCGATATCTAAATGTGGATGAAATGGAAGAGCCTCTCTGGTTTGGAGTTATTCAGCGTGGCCCTGTTACAAAAGTCAATTATATGCCAGTGAGACCAGAGCAGTCCCAATACAGAAATCATTTTCAAAAACATGCAGCGTCCTATCTTAGATCAGTGTCCCTTCAGACCCTGCGCAGACTTCCATGTGGAGGAGTGTGGTGAATAGTTTATATGGGGCTGTAATGCTTCTAAGCCCCCTCATTAGTCACTTTAGCAAGCAAAAAATAGAATACAGGGGCTAAGCAAATCCAGTGGGGGGCGGGGAGGAGGGCCGCCAGCGGGACACCGCCGGCCAGAGGGCCCGAGCACAAGCAACACTCCCATGCTCTAGACGCTCCACCGGCAGGGCCCAGCAAGGGCCTCCACCACCACCGCCACCCACCGGCTCCCGCCCGCCATAACCAACCAGGCTTGCCATTCCCGGCAGGACCCCCAGTGGAAATCCCCACTCAGTCACTCCTCCAGCGCAATCGGGCCGAGACTCCAGAGTGCCGCACGGCCTCCTCACAGCGTGCGTCACGACGGCATCACATCAAGGACCTTTATGGCCGCGCCCATCCCGCTGCTGATGTAGGTGACCAGTTCACTGCCAGGCTCCATGCTTTTATCTTTTTTTTTTTTCCCCTCTTTACTTTCTCTCTTCTCTTCCTTCCCTCGCCAGATCTCATGCCGTGACCGCTGCTCCACTCATCGGCGGGTCCGGGGGTTCCGACTCCAGCGAGAATCATTCAACCGGAGCCCACAGAGCCCTCAGAGCCGAAATCCCACGAGGTATCCCCGTTCTTACTCGGGCATGTCCCGATGCCTTCCCATAGCGTAGCACAGCATCGGGAGGGGAGAACAGAGGGGGGTGGAGGGGAAGAGGAGGGGAGGAGGAGGAAGCAGGCGCCCGTCCTAGCTCATGACGCTACGGCCCCGCAGAACACACCTCAGGTATCTAGTTTAGTAGGGACTGTTAGAACTGTTAAACACAATAAATTTAATCCATATGATGATTTATTCCATGTTAGGGTGCGTTCACACCTACAGGATCTGCAGCTGATTTTCTGCAGCAGATTTCAGTTAAATAACTGAACACAGCATCAGATTTGATGCTGTGTTCAGTTATTTAACTGAAATCTGCTGCAGAAAATCAGCTACAGATCCTGTAGGTGTGAACGCACCATTAGGGTGCGTTTACACAGAAAGATTTATCTGAAAGATTTTTGAAGCCAAAGCCAGGAATGGATTTAAAAAGAGGATAGATCCCAGTCTTTCCTTTATGACCTGATCCCTGTTTATAGTCTGTTCCTGGTTTTGGCTTCAAAGATCTGTCAGATAAATCTGTCTGTGTAAACGCACCATTAGAGCAGATAATAATGCAAATTGACGCCCACAGGTATCTAGTTTAGTAGGGACTGTTAGAACTGTTAAACACAATAAATTGAATCCATATGATGATTTATTCCATGTTGGAGCAGATAATAATGCAAATTGACGCCCACAGCCCACAGGGCTGTTTGGTGGGTCGGGTGTGAAAGGGGGGAGGGAACATCGCCAAATAGGTAATAAGCAAACATTACAAAGTTATAAAACTTTTTAATGTTTGCTAATTAACCCTAATTAATTCTTTTCACCAACTAAACCTGCTGTACATAATCCAATATTATATAAAGGTCAAATTGTACCACCACACCATCAGGAAATAAATAGTCACCATACTGTTATTGCATAAAACCCAGTATACCAAGGAAAATAATAACACTATTAAAAGGACAAATAATACTGCCACTACAACCTGACCATATATTTTCTCTGCCTTCTGATCTTTATGACATAACAATATGGTGGTGGTATTATTCAATAAATAAAGTGCAGTTACATCCAGGGACTCACAGGTGAAGTCTTCTCTGGTCAGAGTCTTCCTCTTTTCTTTCTTCATCTGGCCCAGACTATCATAATGATTAGTAGATAGTGTAGTGTCCCTGGTTAGGTAGGCATCCCTTTAAATCCCTCCGTAGTAAGCCCACCAGTAAGTACTATAACCCATGTAGGCACCTCCTGGTAGTCCTCTGCTGTGGTAGTTAGCCTACATCTGAGTGTTTCCCCGATAGCCCCTTCCCCTCGTATGTTGTTATCTTCTTATATTCCCTGGTAGTTTGCCCACCTTCCATGTAGGCATCTCCCCTGGTAGTTAGCCTCCCCTCCTATGTATTCCTCTTTCTTGTACTTAGCCCTCCTCTCCCCCATCTAGGCATCTCCCCTGGCAGTTAGTGCCCCATGTAGGTATTTCCCCCTGTTAGTCCCCCGGCCCCACATGTAGGCACCCCCTGTATATTAACCCCCTCCCACATGCAGGCAATCCCCCAGTAAGTTAACCCCCTTCCCTAATGTAAGTATCCCCCTGTAATATAACCCCCCTTTCCCCCCCATGTAGGCGATACCCTGTAAACACACTCATCCCCATGTGGGCAGTCCTCTGTACGTTATCCCCCTCCCACCATGAAGGCATCCTGCTGTTAGGTAGAATAACCCCCCAAACAGGCATCCCAGTGTAAAGAAGCAGATGTTCGGCGACTCCTTCCTTTCCCTGCTCTGCGCCAAAGCACTGGGGGAGGGAGCAGGTTCTTGTGGCCAGAGGCAGAATGCTGCCTGCGGCCACAAGAGTGGTGCCTCATCCTGCCAATCAGAGCCAGATCTTGGCTATTTTGAGGAACATACGGGGAACTTTAGACCTACAAGATCATTTTCTCTTTTTTGGACTTTGGATCTTTGATAAATGTTTACTCAGGAGATTCCCTTTCTTTACTGGACAATGCACCATATGGAGGAATTAATTTGTGCACTAGGTTAAGTGCTCTTATATACCACCTTCTGGGAATTAATGCTGATAATCTTTATATAAAAATATATTTTATATAAATTAGGTATGTACTGTAAACCCTTTAAACTAATGACCTATATGTCTCTATTGATTACTTATGCAGTTATGTTTAATTGTTATTTAAAAGGTTTATCTGGGGAGCATGCAAAAGCCGCCCAAGTCTTTGCAACATCGCTATTGAACATCGTATGCAGGCATGGTTTCACCTGAATTCAATGCTTACAACATGCACCACTCCCCGTCTCACCTCAGATGGTTTACTTCCTAAATGATCAGTGGAAAGAAATGGGCGCCAGGCTGTGGAACAGAGGTAGGGCCTTTTCTCCATACTTTATACCAAAAACACATCAGAAACTCATGATACATAAGCAGGGGATCAGCCTTGAAAAGTTTCCATTGAGACCCTTTGTTTCTGCTGGGGCTGGTTTTGATAACGAATATAAAGCGAAGCATATCATCGCCACTTAACCCTCTGAGGGCTAAACTGTAAGCAGCAATCTGTGTCCAGCCTGACAAAAGGTTAAAGAGGACCTGATGGAGCATCGGACTCCCCAATTTATTCTCTATGAGCGTCGGACTCTCCTGTCAGCGCTGATATCTCCGTGACCCGACCGGCTCAAGAAGCGGGACCCGGCGGGATCACGTGAGTATAGGGGGCTCTAACGGGGGTCGGGAGCCTGTCACCCCGGCATGGGGGGTGACAGGTCTCCTTTAAGTCACGGATTGCTGCTAACTGTCTGGCCCAAAAAGGATTAAGTGGGTCAGTATGCCCAGCATTCCTGCCAAACTAGGCAGGAGGCATACAAATGTATGTCATCTGCTCAGCCTAAGTAACCACCTACCCCTCTCCAGCAGTTAGTTAAAATCCCCGGCGGGGCCCTCTCCTTACTTTCCATCACATCTGGGTCCAGTCTACTGGAGCGGAGCATGTATTTTAGTGGTGCGTGATGATATGACATCATTACATGAGGCCTGCAGCAGAAGACGTACGCTGCTGTACAGTACAGGAGTAGGGAGTCCTGGTGACTTCCTACTCCTGTACAATGGGGAGTATGCATCACCACTCACTTTACATTCCTAGGCACTATTTTAGTGCTGAGCCAGAGTGGGCATCTAAGCAAATATAATGTGGAAGACATTGAGCGCTTTAACCGGTAGTGTTATCGTTTGGCTGGTCTCCCTGAGATCAGCGATCTGTTTCTTATATAACCGAAGGCACATTAAGTAAAAGGAGGGATAAAAAAGGAAAGGCGCTAATATCCTTTAAATGTGCTGGGTATATGAAGGACATTAAAAGCCTGTAACAGAGTCCTCTCTCCGCCCAGGCAGCATCTGTGATAATATGAATGTATGAATATGCGCCGTGCTGTAATAGGGCAGCCGCGCAGTGCTGTCATTACAGTGCAGCACATATTCATACAGTTCCCCCGCTCCCAGCATCTGACAGATGCTGCCCGGGGGGGATGTGAATGCGGCCTAACGCAGTTACATGAAAAGACCACCGGGTCCATCAAACCTACTTACCTTCATCCTCACTGCTAAAAATACTTTGGGGTCTTAGAATCAGGAAAATTTCATAGGAACAATAATAGAAGAAAAAAACAAACAAAAAAAAACATATCATAACAATAAGTAGACATGAAGAAATAATGTGTGCAGGAAGGCCTGCAGAATTAGCTGAAAAGAAGCATTCATGGACCAGATTAATTGGGTGCTAATACTATAGGTAGGTCTTAGCAAGTAAAAAAAGAAAAAAAATGGCAGCACCTCTATGCCTCTGTTCACACTGCAGGTTGCATGCTGCATGTGGCTTAAAGGGAAACTCTGGCAAAAATCTTTTTCCCAGTAATTGAAACACATTACAAAGTTATATAACTTTGTAATATGCTTCAATCATCTATCTGCCCCCCTTCCCTATTTTTTGCCCCCTCAACCCCCCACCAGGAAGTGAAGTAAACTAATTCTTACCTAATGACTATTGACCCCAGGCTTTTCTGTAGCAGCCATTTTGTGACAATGACATAATCATGGGGGCAACTGTTAGGCCAGCCTCCCTTTGTCAGATGACTGGCTGAGCAAAGCTCCAATGATTCTAATGGAGCCGCATCAAAGAGGGGCGGGGGATTCTCCCACTGGGGGCGGCCTGGCCTGCCTCCAGTGTTTCAGCCCTGGCCCGGTACCCTTGGATAGAACAGCGCCTTACACGGGAATGGACCGCGGCATTGGCTTCCCTGTGCCGGCGCCGATCTATCCGTGGGTCATGTTAATATGTTATGAGTATAATTTGTTCTGGGACCAAGCTTGTAATCCAAGTCCACTCTTAAACCAAAGAAAATGTTGCCATAAGAAATCATTGACATGTAGACAATTGGTTCTACACCCAAAAACAATGATTTTTTTTTTAAAAAAAATTGTGAATAACATGTAAAACAAATGAAACAAACATTTAGAAACAGCTGAATATGTCATATTATAGGTTACTGTACAGTATAGCAATCAGCATGTGGAGTATAATGTATGGTAAGTGCATAAAACTGGAAATACAGCAGCAGTTTGTAGATACAGGATGGAACTGTAGATCCCCTTAATGGAGTAGCGTAGTAAAACAGGCTAGAATAGAAAAGCAGGGCTGCTGTCAGAGGGCTGCGTGGTCACATGACAGCAATGGGGAAAGGGGTGTGTGTCCAGCATGGGCCTATCAGGAAGTGAGAATCACAGAGCTGTGCAGGAGGACAGTGACATAAACTTAGGCACACTATAGCAGCAGCAGTGTGTATAGCTGAGTGTGAGTGTAGGCACACTAGCAGCGGTGTGTATAGCTGAGTGTAAGTGCAGGCACATTATAGCAAGAATGGGGAGGATTGGAAACACAAGGGCTGACAGAGACTGCAGGGAGCATGAATGAACAAGCAGGATATATGTAGGTACCAGAGGTGTAGCTAGGCTCTCCTGCACCCGGGGCAAAGATTAAATTTTTCTCCCCACCCCTTGTGTGCGCAGTAAGCACAGGGGGGCTCATGCCATCCTTTCACTGCTGGTATATAACATATATAATTTTTTTTTAATGAAGTTTAGATGAGCGATTCGCTCATATTTACTGCAAACCTGAAATGTTTTTATGAAGAATGATTATCAGGCAGCTCTGGGCCGTTACTGAAGCCGGCCGGGGACCGCTCCAAGAAGGCGCCGTCCCCGGCTCGGCACTCGTTTGTTTTCGGCTGCAGCAGCCGAAAGCAAATGAGTGCCGATCTCATTGCTCTTTGCTGTGTATCTATACAGCAAAGATCTCAATGACAGATCAAAGTGTATATACTAGAAGTCCCCTAGGGGGGGTTTCTAGTATATGTGTAAAAAAAAAAAAAAAGGGTTGTCATTAGTAAAAAGCCCCCTCCCCTAATAAAAGTCTAAATCACCCCCCTTTTCCCAGGTTTTAAATAAAAGTAAATAAATAAACATGTTTGCTATCGCCGCGTGCATAATCGCCCGAACTATTAATTAATCACATTACTGATCTTGCACGGTAAACGGCGTCAGCGCCAAAAAATCCCAAAGTGCAAAATTGCGCATTTGTGGTCGCATCAAATCCAGAAAAAATGTAATAAAAAGCGATCAAAAAGTCGTATATGCGCAATAAAGGTATCGATAGAAAGTAAACATCATGGCGCAAAAAATGACACCTCATACAGCCCCATAGACCAAAGGATAAAAGCGCTATAAGTATGGGAATAGAGGAATTTTAAGGAACGTATATTTGTTAACAATGGTTTGAATTTTTTACAGGCCATCACATACAATATAAGTTATACATTATGCAAAAATTCAGCCTGTCATTGCAAAGTACAATTAGTGACGCAAAAATAAGGGCTCATGTGGGTTTCTAGGTGTAAAAATGCAAGTGCTATGGCCTTTTAAACACAAGGAGGAAAAAATGAAACCACTAAAACGAAAATTAGCCTGGTCCTGAAGGGGTTAATGGAGGCGCCATTGTCTCCGCTCCCTGCTGTCTGTACCTGAGGAGGGGCCGTTGTCTCCGCTCCCTGCTGTCGGTACCTGAAGAGGCGCCGTTGTCTCCGCTCCCTGCTGTCTGTACCTGTGAATTCGGAGGCGAAGCTTTCTGATCTATTTTCAGCGTGACACCCAGTGTAATGTGATTCTGTGGTGCCATCTCCTAATGCACAGGTACACTTAGCAGTAGAGTCGATCAAACTTCAGGAAATCCTAGGTTCAATTGAACTCGAACACTCACGAACCTGCCGCATTAGATTGCTGATGCCTTCCCGGTTCCGTGGGGAGGGAGGAGACTGCCCGAGTCCCGCCTGGAATTCCGGGATTCAGCCTATTACCTAGGCTATTACCTAGGTTGGAATTTCATGTGGTCCCAGAGCACTCTCCTCCCTCCGCACGGACCAGGAAGGCATCAGCAATCAAATGCGGCAGGTTCATGAATGTCTATAAGTTCTATAGAACCTAGGATTTCCCGAGATTCCATCAACTCCACTCAGCAGCGGAGACAACAGCAGCAATACCTCCAGTAAGGTATTTTTAAAAATTTTTTGGACGATTCTCGATTTAAATCTCGATTTTTTTTCTAAATAAACACAACAGTTTTCCCCTTGCAGCGTCCGATACTATTTTAAGGATGTTTGAGACAACTGTATTGCTTTCCAGTGTAACAGTGCTCCCCCAGTGCCCCTATGTAGTATACAAGCCCATTGTTTGCCCCAAGTAGTTTTTCCAAATATGTGCCACTCTGTGCCCCCATATAGTATAAGAGATCTTATTTGTGCCTCCATATAAGTAGGATGTAGTAGTAGAGGTATAGTGGATATGGGGTGTAGTAGTACAGGTAAAGATGAGGGGTGACTGGGGCAGCTGAGTGGGACTGGGGGTGACTAAGGGGGACTGAGCAGCTGGGGGTAACTGAGGGGTGAATGGGGAAGCTGGGGGGGGGACTGAGGGGTGAATGGGGCAGCTGGGGGAGACTGAGTGGTGAATGGGGCAGCTGGGGGGGACTGGGGCAGCTGAGGTGGTCTTGGGGTGAGTGGGGCAGCTGAGGGGGTCTGAGAGTGACTGGGGGGACAGAGGGAGACAGGGGCAGCTGCGAGTGACTAAGGGGTGAGTGGGGCAGCTGGGGGGGACTGAGGGGTGAATTGGGCAGCTGGGGGGGACTGGGAGAGACACATAGCCCTCCTCCTCTTACTATACCTGGGCATGGGCAGTGTATACAGCAGCACAGGGAGCACATGGTCCTCCCCCTGCTGCTGCAGTCACCTTGCGGCTCTCCTGCTTGCTCGTGCTCCGCCAACTTCTCCCAGGCTCCGCTGCCACTCTTCTGCCGGTGCGGTTCTCTCACTTTCTCTGCTTGGGAATTTCCCCTACTACTAGTGCTGCCGGTGATGGCTGAGCAGCTGCTGGGGTGAGGTCTACGCGGAAAAGGCGCTCCAGCAGACAGAATGGATAAGGGGACATGCATGTCCCCTGTCTGTGGAGGAGGCCGCCGGGACTGCAGAATAAGGAGATAACGTCGCTGCGGTTCCTGGAGCTGTACAGCGGGATCGGGGGTTTGCAGGATCCCGCTGTACAGCTCCAGGACCCGCAGTGACGTTATCTCCTTATCCTGCAGTCCTGGCGTCCTCCTCCAAAGACAGGGGGCCTGCATGTGTGGCCAGGAGGGTAGAGGGACGCAGTTCAGCTGCGGCTCTGTTAAGAGGCTGGAGGCCGCCGGCACCGCATTTCTCCGGACCGCGCCGGCTGGCCTGCACCTCAAAGCGCAGCCCTGCACCTTATCCAGACCGCACCCCCCGGCCAGCACCTCACCTCATCACGCGCCTGACCTACACTGCACCTTACCGCGCCGCCCTGCACCTCTCTCCGGTCACGCCCCACACCGCTCTGCCCACAGTGATTTTTTGTGAAAATCGAATTTACAATTTTCATAAAAAATTTTATCGATTCTGACTTTCTGGGCGAATTAATCAAAATAATTTGATTAATCGCCCAGCCCTAACACAGATGCTTTATAGATTGGCATAGGGAACCTTGGCTCTCCAGCTGTTGCAAAACCACAACTCCCATCATACATGGACAGCCAAAGCTAAAACTTTGGCTGTCCAGACATAATGGGAGTTGTATTTCTGCAACAGCTGGAGAGCCAAGGTTCCCTACCCCTGCAGATGGTAGGTAAGGTTTATATATATGTGATATATATTTGGAGAGAAAAGTTATTAAGGGGTTAAGTATAGAATAATGTACAACTGACCAGACCCCTAAATAAACATTGGACCCCAACTCTCTTATGTCTCCCCCCCCATCCCAGACTGGTGTCACCCTGTACCCCCCTGCCGCCTTCCTCACTCCACACTGTGCACACCTGATTGTCCTCCCCCTCCCACACACCTGTATCTTCTTTCTTCTTCCTCCTCCCAAAGTGCAGTGTACATACAGGACCTGCGGTGACATCATAGTCACATGTCAAGGTCCTTCACCATCTCTTTCCTGTCATGTCTCCTGGCTGCTGTTTAGCCCTGATTTGCACAAAATCGCGGTAAAAAACAGCGATTTTGAGCAATTTATAGCTAAACAGCAGCCAGGAGTATGGGAAGTACCTCTTTTGAAGAAGTAAAAATCGCCCTCTGCCTCCTCACTCTGATAGAGGGCAGGACGCTTCCAGGCTGCCTCATCTACTGCAATCCTCTCTCTGCTCCCTGTGGCGCCCGGGGCAGCTGCCCCCCTTGCCCCCCCCCTAGCTACGGCCCTGGTAGGCACATACATGCAGCACTCTCTGTCTGGGGAGAGAGGGGTTACAGCTATAAAGAGATTACCTGTCCTGTCCCTTGATGCAAGCCCAGCCTGAAGTGGATCTGCTATGATTTGGAAGGTGAGGGAGACTTCCTAGGTCAGAGTACAGTGCTGTAAACCCTGCTATGCAGACCATGCCACTCCCCCTCCCACCCAGTACGGAGAGCTCTACATTTAGCAAAGTAGAGTTAGCGTGTGTGGCCTTGGAACAAAAACAGGACACATTACAGCTCACAGAGAGAAGCTGGTTTTGGTGCAGTAAAAATAAACATTCTACCTATATGGATAAGCTTATATCAGGTTTTTGCTGTCTAACACAGGTACCAATCAATATCTCATCAAAAACGGGATGCAAATACTGTGGTGTACAGCAATAGGTGCCAAGTGAGATTTGAAAGCCTTTAGGGTACAAACCCACTTGCCGGATCTGCAGCGAGTTTCCTTGCTGCGTTTTTGCAGCGAGACTCGCTGCAGATTCCAGCCGTATACTTTCATTAGCAGAGAAACTCGCAGCAGGGATGTTTATCCCTGCTGCGATTTTGTCTGCAGCCCTCCCCATTAACCCCCTAGCCGCCGGACATTATACATTACCGGGTCCCCGTTCCTGCTTGCTTCGGGGCGTCTGGTGTCTTCACGGCCCGCCCGGCCAATCAGTGCGCTGCGGCAGGGCAGCGCACTGATTGGCCGGGCAGAACGTGTCGGGAGCCGCCGAAGCAAGCAGGAGCGGGGACCTGGTAATGTATATACTGCCCACCCCCCCTGCAGCCCCGATCGCCCCCAGCCCCCGGCCGCATGATCGCCCCCCGCACCCCCGGCCGCACGATCGCCCCCTGCAGCCCCGATCGCCCCAGCCCCCGGCCGCATGATCGCCCCCGCACCCCCTGGCCGCACGATCGCCCCCTGCAGCCCCGATCGCCCCAGCCCCCGGCCGCATGATCGCCCCCGCACCCCCCGGCCGCAGGATCGGCCCCCGCACCCCCCGGCCGCATGATCGCCCCCCGCACCCCCTGGCCGCAAGATCGCCCCCTGCAGCCCCCAGGAGCACGATCGCCCCCTGCAGCCCATGCGGCCGGGGGCGATCGGGGCTGCTGGGGGCGATCATGCGGCCGGAGGGTGCGGGGGGCGATCATGCGGCCGGGGGGTGCGGGGGGCGATCCTGCGGCCGGGGGGTGCGGGGGGCGATCATGCGGCCAGGGGCTGGGGGCGATCGGGGCTGCAGGGGGGGCGGGCAGGATATACATTACCAGGACCCCGCTCCTGCTTGCTTCAGCGGCTCCCGGCCCGGCACTGATTGGCCGGGCGGGCCGTGAAGACACCGGGAGTCCCGAAGCAAGCAGGAACGGGGACCCGGTAATATATAATGTCCGGCGGCTAGGGGGTTAATGGGGAGGGCTGTAGACAAAATCGCAGCAGGCATGTACATCCCTGCTGCGAGTTTCTCTGCTAATGAAAGTATAGGGCTGGGATCTGCAGAGAGTCTCTCTGCAAAAATGCAGCATGGAGACTCGCTGCAGATCCGGCAAGTGGGTTTGAACCCTTAGAAGTGAGATTCTAAAGCCTTCAGCAGCTGACTGGAGATCAATTTTAGACTCAGGGAATCTTTTAAGAAGATTACTCCTGTAAGCCCTGTGCTTAAAATGTGCCACCTTATTGTACAGGCCATATACAACTGGGCTATAAGATAGTTCATTTAGACTAAACAGATACAAAATACAGGTACACTCCAATCAGAAATTGCCATTTGTAAACAGTTTGTACAGTTTTCGTATTGATCACTAGATGTCAGACTACACTTCAGATTGGCAGAAGACTCTCCTTTTACAGACTGCTTTAAAACTATACATTATCATTGCATTATTACTAGTAGATGGTAGTAGAGAAATAACATAACTGTTATACCTGATGCTACATTAGCAACTTGCACATGGTGGGTGGGTTTATCGGGAGAGTATTTGTGGTATCATAGCCACCACAACTGGATTTTTCTTTGAGGATCATCTGAACATTGACTAAACCTTATTAATAAATGATATACAGCGGTTTGCAATAAATTAGAATATCAACAAAAAGTTATTTTTTTTCCCAGTATTTCAATTCAAAAAGTGACCTCATATATTCTATAGAGTCATTACATACAGAGTGAACTTTTTCAATCATTTATTTGTGTTAAAGTTAATGATTATGGATTACAGTCAAGAAAAGTCAGTATTTCAGATTATTAGATTATTAGATTATTATATAAAACCAACTGAAAAAAATGTTTTTAACACAGAAATGTCGACCAAATGAAAAGTCTGTACAGTAAATGCCCTCAATACTTGGTCGGGCACCTTTTGCATGAATGACTGCATCAATGCGGCGTGGCATGGAAACGATCAGCTGATGGCACTGCAGAGGTGTTATTGAAGCCCAGGTTGCTTTGATAGCGGCGTTCAGCTCGTCTGCATTGTTGGGTCTGGTGTCTTTCATCTTCCTCTTGACAATACCCCATAAATTCTCTATGGGGTTAAAGTCTGGCGAGTTTACTGGCCAATTAAGCACAGTGATGCTGTGGTTAGTAAACCAGGTATTGGTACTTTTGGCAGTGTGGAGAGGTGCCAAATCCTGCAGGAAGATGAAAATTACATCTCCAAAAATCTTTTCAGCACAGGGAAGCATGAGGTGCTCTTAAATTTCCTGGTAGACGGCAGCGTTAACTTTGGTGTTGATGAAACACAGTGAACTTACACCAGCCGATGACATGCCTCCCCAAACCATCACTGATTGTGGAAACTTCACACTAGACCTTAAGCAGCTTGGATTGTATGCATCTCCACTCTTCCTCCAGACTCTGGGACCTTGATTTCCAAATGAAATGCAAAATGTACTTTCATCTGAAATCAGCACCTTGGACCACTGATCAACAGTCCAGTTCTTCTTTTCCTTGGCCCAGATAAGACGCTTCTGGCATTGTTTATTGGTCAGGAGTGGCTTGACACATGGAATGCAACACTTGTAGCCCATGTTCTGCAGACGTCTGTATGTGGTGGCTTTTGAAGCACTGACTTCAGTCCACTCTTCGTGAGTCTCTCCCAAATTTTTGATGACATTTTCTTTACAATCCTATTAAGACTGCGGTTGCTTGTGCACCTTTTTCTACCACACTTTTTCCTTCTACTAAACTTTCCATTAATATGCTTTAATACAGCAGTCTGAGAACAGCCAGCTTCTTTAGCAATAAACTTTTGTGGCTTACCCTCCTTGTGGAGTGTGTGAATGACTGCCTTCTGGACATCTGTCAAGTCAGCAGTCTTCCCCATGATTGTGTTGCAAACTGAACCAGACTAAGAGATCTTTTATAACACTTAGGAAGCCACTGCAGGTGTTTTGGGTTAATTATTCAGATTTTATGAAATACTGACTTTTGGGTATTTCTTGGCTGTAATCCATAATCATCTGTCAGGATCACGGAACGTGGGAATGCAACCTAAAGGTAACCGTAGCAGCAAGCAGGATTAATAGCAGGTTAATGAATTATGCAGTTCAGCTGTGCCAGGTGGAGTTGTCAGAAATAGTGGCCCAGAAGAGGATCTGGGTGTTCCTTTACATTTTTAACTTAGGGAATGGGAGGAGTACAGCAAAAATGTCCTAGTTTGCAGCATCCTGTGGAGTTGGAAAAAAGGTTAGTAAAAATTCCAATAAGCTGATTTCCCTTAATCTATTTTTTTCCATTTATTCTTGGCACTCCATTTAGCTTGCTACTTAGTTTATAACTCAGTCTTGTTGGGGCTGCCCTTTCTTTGGTGTTTAATGGGGCATTCAGAAAAGGTGAGGTGTTTTCTCCATCCAAGACCCAAGTAAGGTGAGGTGTTAGTGAAGACACTAAAAGGGCCCCAAGGGTCCTATTACACAGAGCAATTATCTGCAGAATCAGGCCAATTCAGGCAGATATCATTCCATGTAATAAAGACGCTCGGCCGAGGAGGCGATAATCAGCTGAGCCTTGTCTTTCAACATTTTAAAAAATCATGCCACCGACCGTATGCTTTGTGTAATAGGTATACATGGGCGACAGCTGATGACAT
This sequence comes from Dendropsophus ebraccatus, assembly GCF_027789765.1. Classification (NCBI taxonomy): domain Eukaryota; kingdom Metazoa; phylum Chordata; class Amphibia; order Anura; family Hylidae; genus Dendropsophus; species Dendropsophus ebraccatus. Next base: position 83,271,815 of record NC_091461.1, on the reverse strand, counting down.
TTAATGACACAAAATAATAAAGATTATATATACCTGTCCAGGCTCTCCTGGTTTCCTGCTGCCTTTTCCCCATATTTTCTCCACTTACTGCTGCTGCCGCTGATTTTATGTATTATTTTATACTGGTTCTTACCAATAAATCAGCTACTTCATTTTTATATACTGCACTTGTTGTGAAATAATTTTCTGCAGCGCCAGGATATCTACCCAGGCATTTTTTCTCTTTACTTCACTGCACGTATCTATGGGCCCTGACACTGCGAGATTCCCGTTCCCTGGATCCTTCGGCCTGCAGCCATCATCTAACGCTTCAAGCTACCCCAAAGCGGGGCGATACGCACAAAGTCCAAGGGGCTTAAAGAAGAACTCCAGGTAGAGGTAGGTAAAAAAAAAAAAAAACCTGCTGCAGAGGCTTAAGGCATTGCTTACCTGTCTAGCAAACTACCAAAAATCCATTTGTTTTAGGGTCTTTGTTTTGTATTTGTGGCTGTACTTCCTGGTTGAGCAGTTGTACACAGTACATCAGTGAAGTTGCAGCAACTGCTTCTGTCACTCCCTGTCTGCTCAGGTGTAGGCTGGAGAGGCTGCTCAGAGATGGGGGTGGGATGGAAGACAAGATCCAGCCAAGCCTCGTGTGACATCACGCCCTGCCCCCTGTCACGTCTCCATCATCATCCTGTGCTCAGCACTCAAACTCAATGTGAGACAGAGGTATGGAATCTCTGTCTTCTGAAAGTGGAGAGCAGAGGGAGCAGGAAACAAAGTGGATGGGCACACAGGCCAGTTTTCTTCATTTCCTGGATATTAATCAACTATCAACTATCAGTATAGGAATTAGATACTCGGCACAAGGAAATTGCAATTAAGGTAGTTTTATTCACATAAGTGTCTAAGCAGAAAATGAGTGACGTTTCGGTCTACATGATCCTCATCTGACTCTGCAAAACAGTATACAGAACAATATATCAGCAATGTGTTTGTCGGCATATACATGTGAAAATATAAGTAACAGCATGTATAAAATATATATGCTAAGAGTCACAAGTACCATCAAGAAATGAGCATATGGTTGTCAACTTCGATGCTGGATGTGGTCATCTTGGGAACACAAACTTATAGGTTCTGTGAAGTTTATGGAGAATCATTTAGAATATTGTACCAAAAGGGGTATGGGGTGAGTGGAGAGGACAGAGAGGGAGGCTGGCTGGTGAGAACAATCACGTGGACTGGCATGAGGGGATGAGGTGATCAGTTAAATTCAGAATATGCAGGTCCTGTGGGTTAGGTAGAAAACAGCTTGGAGGCTGTCATATCAGATGGGATGGGTAAAGGGTGAGAGAACCAGATAATGTAGGGAGACAATGGTGATGTAGGGAGAAGGATGCCATAGCCTGTCTATGAGAGAGCTTGCACGCCTCCGCTACCGCTGGTCTCCGTTCAAACAATTGACATGTCAGAGAGTGGCAGCAGCAGAGGCGTGCAAGCTCTGCCATAGACAGGCTATGGCACACTGGCAGACGGGATTCCACGGTGGAGAGCTCCGCCATGTAACTCCGCCTGATTTACTCAGTGTGAACATACCCTTAGTGTGGGAATTAACAGAAAGCAGGTAGTTTTTCTATTTTATCCAGCAGGTTAGAACTAATATAAAAAAAAATCATATGCTGTACAAGTAGGCAGATTATTGTCGACATCAGACTGTTCTGAAGAACCATACACCTCACTCAATTTCTTTTTATAATAAATCTTTTTATTAGAACAAAAAGTATTAAGCAATAAATTGCAACTGTATGGACCTCGAAGGGTGTCGCAAGTAACTGATGTAAAACATAATTGGGTAGTGGTTGTCAGCATTTGCATAAAAGGTTCATTTCACTAAAGCAGAAAAGGTCCATCTTTTTCATCAAACAGCATACTAAGTCGGCTGTTGTAGACACGTGGCAACAAACCTGTGATGGCTTTTTGCTTTTACAGACACACTTTTTCTCCTCTGCGTATACGGTTATCTTTGTCATTGAAGATTTAGCTGTTTTTGAAACCAGCAAGTCACTTTCATTATATGGCTGAAAATGATGACACATCTGAATTTGAGGGATGGGTTTTACATATTTCCATCTTTTGTCTAGGAATAAGATATTGTTGTCCACAGTAGCCTTGTCAACCCAAAGAGTTGCTAACTTAAAACTGTTGCTTTTGATGTAGTCATGAAATCCTTTTGCACTAGTGATAATAACTTTCCTTGATTTGACTTGCCCACACGCTTCTCTTCACTGCGCCCAACAATGCCATCTATTGCTTCTTTGCCATGTGAACTAGCAAAAAAAAACATTCAGCTGTCAAGCCAAAGTCATGCTTGAGCTCTGAATAAACCTGTTTAATTTCTTTTACAATAGCACGAAGAAATGTCCACACAGAATAATTACTATGTAATCTGTCATCGCTTAATAACAATATAGGACTTGACTTCTTTGTTCGCAAGCCACAAACAACAAGTAAAAAAATTGTGACTTGTGAGTGTGACCAATGGGCAGCTTGTATTTCATCTTGAGGCACAAGCGCAATTTGAATGACTTCCCCAACTACTTGTTTTTCTTTTTTATCATGAAAAAAAATCACAAAATTTTTTGAACTGAGGCAGCATTTCAGCAAGTCGTACATCACATGTTCCTGAATTTTTGCGAAGGAGAGGACAGCCATTTTCATCATCTACCCATTCCTTCCAGACAATGTGTTTGGACATTTCTGTATTTGCAGAAAAGTTTTTTTTCAAATCTATGTTACACTTTGGACACAAGCCAAACATGCAGTTTTCATTTGGTGGATGACAGCTTAGTTGATTTATTAATTCTTTGTGATCTTTTGGGATAGATGTTTTGGCTTTGTTAAGAGCTTGAAGAAAGTTAATGAAATTAAAATGATACGTACAGACAAAGACATTATGATGCACATCTAAGGACAGAAGAATATAGCAAGGACGTAGTAAATAAAAAATGAATTTTCCCACTGTTATGTCAGGATGGCAGTGTTTGAAAACTTGGTAAGCTTCACCTACTGACATAGCCATGTGACGTTTCTAGAACTACTCTTTACCTCCACTTTCTTTCCTTACTGTGACAACATCTTTTCTGCCAGGTGCTTGGCAACTAATGTAAAATTGTCTTTTATTTTTTCAGGTATGATGATAGGTCCCCTCGGTGTAAACTGAATACATCAGAGCCCTTTATGTTGTTTATTACCTTTTTTAGCACTGCAGTTTTTTTTTACTAGGGCTTTTTGGAAGAATATTTCCCCCCAATATTCTCCCAATATTAGATTTAGGGGAGACTGCAGGCATACGAGTTGCTTCTGTTTTTTTCCTTTCTCTAGAAGCCTTAACCCGGTCTCCTATTTTGTTTTTATTATCATGTTTCATGGAACCAGGTGATGTCACGGAGACCTGTCGGCGTCCCTAGCAACCAAGGGAGCCGCGGGTCTCGTGTTACTCAGTCGGCCGGCCGTGCAGCTGAAGTGCATTGCACTCAGGCTGAGTGACAGGTCACCCTGCCACTCGGCCTGCAATGCCTTTATAAAGTAAAGGTATAGCCAGTATGTGATCGCTGGCTATTAGGTTAATCCCCTGGTCCCAGCTTCCCTGTCTATTCCTGCGATCCCCGTTCCTAATCCCTCTGTTTTTGCTTGACTTATCTGACCTCCTGCCTGACTTTTTGACTATCCGATTGTTTGCTGGTTTTTTACTGCGTTGCCCGGGTGGTTTTGACTTGGCTTGTTTACCCTTCTCTATTGTGTTTGTCTGTCCGTCTTGTTTAGTGTTTCACATATCTAGCATAGGGAACGCCTTCGTGGTTGTCCACAGCCGCCTAGGGCCGACTGAGAAAAGTAGGTAGGGACAGTGGGTGGGATCAGACCTAGGGCCCAATGTCTTGTCGTGTCCATACCTTCTTGCCCTGACAGAATAGCCAGCCCACACTGTAGTTTTGTTTCATGGACAACAGAACAGCCATGGCCAATATAGTCGACTAAATGCAGCGGCTCAATACCATGGTTCAGGAGCTAGCTGTAAGGGTCCAGGATCAGGAGACGTCCCCTCGATAACTCACTGTGACCTCCCAAGCACCTCCTGAGCCGCCCGTCCAGCTCCCAGCCAAATTCATGGGGACAGGAGAAAATGTTGTGCCTTCCGGGAGGCATACAAGTTATTTTTTAGGTTATGTCCCCGCTCCTCAAGGGATAAGACCCAGAAGGTAGGCATAGTCAGGTCCCTTCTCCAAGGGCCACCCCTTCTCCTTATCATCTGACTCTCCTGACTTACTCTCACTGAACCAGTTCTTTTTGGCATTGGGGTTGCTTTATGACGACCCAGACAGTGCCGCCAATGCTGAGTGTCAGCTGATGGGGTTGAAGCAGGGCAGACGTCCAGTGGAGGAGTACTGTTAAGAGTTTAGGCAGTTTAGGCCTCTCCACCTGGAATGACTCTGCCTTCCGTTTCCAGTTCCGTGCAGTGCTTAGTGACCGGTTAAAGGACATGTTGCGGCTTGTCCCACCCCTGACTCTCTTGAGGAGAGTATGACACTAGCCATCAGAGTTGACTGACATTTGAGAGACAGACAGCGGGAGAGGGGTGTACTCCAGACCATCCCAGAACCTCTTTGTCTCCTGTCTCCTACCCTAAACCTTCCCCTCCTGCCTTACCCACACCAGAGGAGCCTATGCAGGTAGACTCCACCGATGCCAAGGTCTGACGAGCACATAGCCTGCAGTACAACCTGTGTTTGTATTGTGGGAAAGCAGGACACCAAGTTCGGCAATGTCCTTCCAAGTCGGGAACACTTCAGAAAACTTCAGCGCCTGAGAGGGGGGTCTCTCAGGCACACAGGTAACCTTCACCCAATAGAACAAATTACTGTTGCCTATTACTCTTGTGTTGGGGGAGAAAACTGGTTTAGGGTATGCCCAGATCAATTCCGGGTCCTCAGCTAATTTTGTTAATTCTAAGTTTTTTTCAGATTTAGAAGTATGTGCCCTACTGCTCAAGTGTCCAGTTAATGTCACTGGAGCAGACTCTGCCCCCTTTGCCCAAGGGGATGTATGGCACATAACTCCCTGCCTGGATGTCAAGGTGGGGTCTGTCCATGTTGAAAAAATGTATTTCCTACTTATGCATAATTTGTCATCTGATGTGATTTTGGGATTGCCCTAGTTGGAAGTACATAGCCTTGTCTTTGATTGGGCCAACAGGGAACTGGTGAGACGGGGGCCTAAGTGTGTTCCCCACTGTATTGCCGTATCTCTTGCAGAATGCTCCTTTAACCCCTTAAGGACAGAGCCTGAAATGGCCTTAATGACAGAGACAAATTTTATGAATATGACCAGTGTCACTTTATTCATTAATAACTTCGGGATGCTTTTACCTATCCGGCTGATTCTGAGATTGTTTTCTCGTGACATATTGTACTTTACATTTCTGGTAAATTGGAGTCGATACTCATAACAAATCTTTATGAAAAAAACCCAAATAATGTGAAAAAATGTGAAAAAATGCATTTTTCCAACTTTGAAACTTCTTTGCGTATACAGAAAGTGGTTATACCACATAAATTATATATTAAATAGCATTAGCAACATGTCTACTTTATGTTGGCGGTATTTATTAAACTATCTTTCATTTTTTTAGACGATAGGAAGCTTAAAACATTAGCAGCAAATTTCCAAATTTTCAGTAAAATTTCAAAATCAGATATTTTTAGGGACCTGTTCAGGTTTAAAGTGTATTTGAGGGGCCTGTATGTTAGAAAGCCCCACAAAGCACCCCATTTCAGAAACTGCACCCCCCAAACTCTGCAAAAGCACATCCAGAAAGTGTTTTAACCCTTTAGGGGAGTCACAGAAATAAAAGCCAAGTGTGTAAGGAATTTGAAAATTTTAATTTTCTGTGCAGAGATTTTATTGTAATCCAATATTTTTCATAATTATAAACCTATTACCAGAGAAATGCACCCCAATAATTATTGCCCCGTTTCTGCAGTTTATAGAAATACCACATATGTGGCCCTATTGCGCTATTTGACGCAACCACAAGCCTCAGATATAAGGGAGCGCCTAGTGAATTTCAACGCCTCCGTTATATTTGGTCATTTCTGACTGTACCACTTCAGGTTGGCAGAGGCTCTGGGGTGCCAAAACCTAAAAAACACCCCTAAAGGGACACCATTTAGAAAACTACACCCCTCAAGGAATGTAACAAGGGGTGCGGTGAGCATCTGGACCCCACAGGTGCTTCACAGATTTTCCCAACAATATGGCGTGAAAAAAGAAAAATTTATTTTTTACACTAAAACGTTGTTCTAGCCTTCAATTTTTCATTTTCTTAAAGGGATAAGAGGCAAAAAAAGACAAAAAATGTGTAGCGCAGTTTCTCCCGAGTACAGAAATACCCCACATGTGGCGATAGAGTGCCAAGGGGGCGCAGGACGAGCCTCCAAAGGGAAGGAGCGCCAATTGGCTTTTGGAAGCTGAATTTCACTGAAAAGGATTTCAAGGGCCATGTCGCATTTACAGAGCCCTCGTGCTGCCAAAACACTGGAAACCCCCCACAAGTAATTCCATTCTGGAAACTACACCCCTCAAGGAATCTAACAAGGGGTGCAGTGAGCATATGGACCCCACTGGTGACGGGCACAAATGTGGAACAATGTGACGTGAAAGGGAAAAATTTCATTTTTTCACTTTCATGGCACAAATGTGCCCGTCATCAAGGGGTCCATATCCTCACTGCACCCCTTGTTAGATTCCTTGAGGGGTGCAGTTTCCAGAATGGGGTCACTTGTGGGGGGTTTCCAGTGTTTTGGCAGCAGGAGGGCTCTGTAAATGCGACATGGCGTTCATCATCCATTCTAGCCAAATCCAACCTCCAAAATCCAAATGGCGCTCCTTCCCTTCGGAGGCTTGCCCTGCGCCCACATGGCGCTATATGTCCACATGTGGGGTATTTACGGACTCGGGGGAAATTGCTCTACACATATTGTGTGTTTTTTTCTCTTTTAACCCCTTGTGAAAATGATAAATTCAAGGCTAAACCAACATTATAGTGTAAAAAATGTAATATTTCATTTTCACGCCACATTGTTCCACATTTGTGCCCGTCACCAGTGGGGTCCATATGCTCACTACACCCCTTGTTACATTCCCTGAGGGGTGTAGTTTCCATAATGGGGTCACTTGTGGGGGGTTTCAACTGTCTTGGCAACACAGAGGCCTTTTGAATGCAACATGGCCCCTCGAAATCCATTCCATCCAAATCCAGCCTTCAAAAACGAAATGGTGCTCCTTCCCTTCGGAGGCTTACCCTGCACCCGCATGGCGCTTTATGTCCACATGTGGGGTATTTACGGACTCGGGGGAAATTGCGCTACACATTTTGTTTTTTTTCTCCTCTTTTAACCCCTTGTGAAAATGATATATTCAAGGCTAAACCAACATTATAGTGTAAAAAATGTAATATTTCATTTTCACGCCACATTGTTCCACATTTGTGTCCGTCACCAGTGGGGTCCATATGCTCACTACACCCCTTGTTACATTCCTTGAGGGGTGCAGTTTCCATAATGGGGTCACTTGTGGGGGCTTTCAACTGTCTTGGCAACACAGGGGCCTTTTGAATGCAACATGGCCCCTCGAAATCCATTCCATCCAAATCCAGCCTTCAAAAACCAAATGGCGCTTCTTCCCTTCGGAGGCTTACCCTGCACCCGCATGGCGCTTTATGTCCACATGTGGGGTATTTCCGTACTCAGGGGAAATTGCTCTACACATTAAATGTTTTTTTTTATCTTTTAACCCCTTGTGAAAATGAAAAAACATGACAAGATTAATGATTTAGAGTAAAAAATGTACAAAAATTACACTAAATGTTGGTCTAGCCTTGATTTTTTTCCATTTCCACAAGGGGTTAAAAAAGAAAATGAACACAAAACGTGTAGGGTAGTGTCCCCTGAGTACGAAAATACCCCACATGTGGACATAATGTGCCATATGGGCACAGGGCAAGCCACCAAAGGGACAGAGCGCCATTTAGAGGCTGGAATGGAGGATGGCGGCCATGTGGCAATTACAAAGCTCCTGTGCTGCCAGTACAGTAGAAACCCCCCACAAGTGACCCCATTCTGGAAACTACACCCCATAAGGAATCTAACAAGGGGTGCAGTGAGCATATGGACCCCACTGGTGACGGGCACTTACGTAGAACATGTGCCGAGAAAATAAAAAATACAATTTTTTTCATTTTCACGTCCCAAATGTGGCCGTCACCAGGGGGCCATATCCCCGCTGCCCCCCTTCTTAGATTCCTTATGGGGTGTAGTTTCCAGAATGGGGTCACTTGTGGGGGGTTTCTACTGTCCTGGCCGCACAGAGGCTTTGTAATTGCGACATGGCATCCTCTAATGGAAATGGCGGCCATACCTACTTAGCTGGGGAAAAGGGACAATTCTAATTTATTTGGGGGTATTAGGCCAATTATTAGTTTATAAGGTTGAAAATGACAGGTGTCCATCAAATTCAACCTGTGTTGATCCAGAGGAAGGCAAAAAACCCTTTTAAGGCAGACGACAGTAGCCTCATCACAGGGGAAAAATTCCTTCCCGACTCCATAATGGCGATCAGAATAATCCCTGGATCAACGTGACCCCTGAAATAGGAATAAGGGACAGAATTTAGATAATGTAGAACCCCAATGACGTGTGGTGCGCCTTGAAGCGATCCAGTATACAGAGGCCGGGGGGATCAGGACAGGCGTCACACTGGAAAATGTTGTCCTTCCTGATCCCCTGTTACGCCACACTCTGCACTTCTTCTGGGGTCTCCCGTTCTCCAGTGTGGGGGACGTCACCTGGAGAATGTTGCCCTGGTGCGATACGGGGTCCTTCATATCCAGAAGCGCTGGGTCCGCTCCATGGCTGCTAAATATTAGGGCTCTATTACTGCTTCTGATATGTTCGGATCGTGCCGCAAGCTACAGGGCAGCGAGAGACCAGAGGAGGGGGTGCTGGTATAAAAGTTATCCCCGTACAGGTGGTGACCTTTATCCAGCAGTGGGAAGATCAGTTCCCGAACGATCTCCCCACTAACTCCGAGGATGGGGGGGGAGGGGGCATCTGGGGGCTGGATTCGGGTGTCCCTTCCTACATACACTCTAAGGGTACGTGCACACTGCGGAATCGCGACAGATAACCCTTCGTGCATTCCACAGCTGGCACCCACCGGCGGACTGATGCAGGCGCACATCTCCACACGTGTCATAGACTCCATTCTATGCACGGGCGGATTCCGCTCTCCGTCCAACGTGTTCATTCTTTGGATGGACGATGGAATCCGCCCGTGCATAGAATGGAGTCTATGACACGGGTGGAGACATGCGCCCGCATCAGTCCGCCGGCGGGTGCCAGCTGTGGAATGCACAAAGGATTATCCTTCGCCATTCCGCAGTGTGCACGTACCCGAAATCTGTAAGTGTACCCTGAGGCACGCTCACAGAGTTTGTAGAATTTCACACCATACCGTCATCTCTTATTGGGACGGTACTGGCGGAAAAGATGTGTCTGGGGGGCAGCGTACGCTATGCTACCCCCAGACGTTACCGGATGATGAGGAGGATGAGGATGAATGGAGGAAAGAAGGACCCCCCCATTCATCCTCACTGGCTGTTTCGGTGTCGGAGGTAATAATAACGTATCCCTCTGACGCCGAAAACACCCTGGGGGCCATCTTTATACGGGGATTGGTATATGGGGTATGTAGTGGTGTAGTGTCAAACTTTATTCAATGTAGTGTGGTGTAATGTAGTGTTTTTTACGTGTTTTTTTACAGTAAGTATAAAAAAAAAACCTACGCCAACAAAGGAGTTGCTGATAAATGCCGCACTTATGTGCGGCACTTATAAGCAGACCGTGGCAGTAGAATATAGAAAAAAAACACCCTACGCCAAAAAGGAGGAGTTGCTGATTAGCAGCGCACTTTCGTGCGATGCTGATCAACACTCAGCGGCGATAGGGTGCGGAAAATAGAAAAAAAAAAATTTTAAAAAAAAAAAAAAAAAAAATTTCTACATTTGAACATCCCTGTAGCTGCTGATAAGTGTATTACACATATCAGCCGCTAGAGGGCAGCAGAGCGCAAAATACGGAAAGAGCCGACGCTGGAGCCGAAAATAGCCGAGAGAAGCCGAACGTGACGTCACGGAAGAAGCCGAAGACCCGAACGAAGACGAGGATGCCGCGAACCCGGAAGACGCCGATCAGGAGCCCGGGACAGGTGAGTAATGTACAAATACCTGCTCTGGACCCCTCGGCTACCTAGCTGAGGGGTCCAGGGCAGGTATTTACTATATTGTGGGACTCTGATCGCCGTGCCACCGGCCCGATCGCCGTGAATGGCCGGCCGGTACCGGCCGGCTGTTCACGGCGATCGGGCCGGTGGCACGGCGATCACCATTACTTTTTACAGTAATGGCGGTCGGTGCCGTCCTCGGACAGCACCGACCGCCATTTTTTTCCGGGTCATCGGGTCGCCGATGACCCGGAAAGGTTCCGATCGCCGCTATTGGCTGATCTGAATTGATCAGCCTATAGCGGCGATCGTAAGCACGGGGGGTGTTAACCACCCCCCGTGCCGTGAAGCTAAGATGGCCTGCTATGATTTATAGCAGGCCATCTTCCCCGACCGCTGTGTGTGAACACGCAGCGATCGGGGAAACATCGGGCGTAAATTTACGCCCTGATGCGCCAAGTACCAGGGCGCGAGGGCGTAAGTTTACGCCCGATGTCGTTAAGGGGTTAAGGGGTTAAGGGCGAGGAGATTCTGGAATTTTTGTCGGACTATTCTGATGTGTTTGATGAAAAGGCTGTAGACGCGTTGCCACCCCACAGACCATATGACTGTGCTATAGAGTTAGTTCCCGGTGCCAAATATCCCCGCGGTCGTATATTTAACTTGTCCTGTCCTGAGAGGAAAGCCATGCGGGAATACATAAAGGACAGTCTGCTTAAGAGCTTTTTTCATCTGTCCTCCTCTTCCTTGGGGATGGGGTTCTTTTTTGTAGGCAAAAAAGACAATGGGCTTCAGCCATGTATTGACTACCGGGAACTGAACAATATTACGGTTAAAAATCAGCACCCACTACCCTTGATTCCGAATTTATTTACCAGATAGTGGGAGCTAAATGGTTCTCGAAAGTGGACCTATGGGGGGCATAAAATCTTATCAGAATCAGGGAAGGTTATGAGTGGAAGACCGCCTTTAATACCCCAGAGGGCCATTTTGAATACCTGGTCATGCCCTTTGGGTTATGTAATGCCCCGGCGGTCTTCCAACACTTTGTAAATGACATTTTTCGTGAATATTTAGGTCGATTTCTTGTTGTTTATTTGGATGACATTTTGATTTTTTCCCCTGAATTGGGCTTCTTACATATTGCATGTCCGTACAGTAATGGAGCTTCTGAGACAAAATAATCTGTGTGCCAAGTTATCAAAATGCCAGTTCGGTATCCAGGAGGTCTAATTTTTAGGCTACAATATAACCCCCAACTCATTTGGTATGGATCCCCTTAAGGTGGTAGCCATTAAAAACTGGGAGCGACCCACTAACCTGAATGCCCTGCAGAGGTTTTTGGGATTCGCTAACTATTATACGAAGTTTATCAAAGACTTCTCACTTGTAGCCAAATCCCTTACGGATTTGACTAGAAAGGGGGCGGATCTAGTGAACTGGACCCCAGAAGCTATCAAAGCATTCGATAAACTTCGGCAATGTTTCTCAGATGCTCCAGTGCTGACGCAGCCGGATTTTGAGCGTCCCTTTGTGGTGGAAGTGGACGCATCCGAGGTGGGGGTGGAAGCAGTGCTGTCCCAGAGGTCTAACACCCTTAACAACCTTCCTCCGGTTGCCTACTTTTTAAGGAAGTTCACCCAAGCTGAATGTAATTACGACATCGGCAACAGAAAATTACTGGCTATCAAAATGGCGTTCGATGAGTGGAGGCATTTCCTGGAGGGTGCCAAACATAAGGTGGTTGTTCTTACTGACCATAAAAATCTGGTGTATTTAGACAGTGCTAAACGCCTCACCCCATGTCAGGCAAGGTGGGCCTTGTTTTTCTCTAGATTTTTTTTAAAATCATGTATCGGCCTGGTTCCAAGAACGTCAGAGCTGACTCTTTGTCTCGCAGTTTCGACATCGAGAAGTCCCCTGCGAACCAGCCCGATATGATTTTAAAACCTGGTGTCGTGTCAGTGTTGCAACCAGACTTGGTAACTCAGATTGCGGAGTCTCAGGCTCTGGCACCCCGTAATGCTCCAGAATCTCTCTTGTTTGTGCCTCCAAACCTTCGTCTCTGGGTTTTGGAGGAAATTCATAGTTCTGTTTTGGCCAGTCACCCCGGAGTGGCAGGAACTAAGTATTTACTTTCATGCCATTATTGGTGGCCAGCTTGGGCCCGGGATGTCAAGTCTTTTGTGGAGGCTTGTGAGACTTCTGCTCGGTCCAAGGTTCCCCGTAGGCCACCTGAGTGTCTCTTACATCCTCTGCCGGTGCCTACGAGACCTTGGACGTACATTGCAATGGATTTTATTACTGACCTGCCACTGTCTAAGGGTAAGACTGTCATCTGGGTGGCCGTGGAGAGTTCTGTGGTAGGCTGGGCACCTTTCTGTCCTTCTCGTCTGCCTTCCATCCTCAGACAAATGGACAGATTGAGAGGATCAATCAGTCCCTGGAGCAGTTTCTGAGGTGTTTCTTGGCTGATGCTCAGGAAAGATGGAGAAATTTTATTTCACTCGCGGAATTTGCTCTTAACAATCACGAACAACGTTCCATTAATATGCCGCTGTTCTTTTTTAATTATGGTTTTAACTCCAGATACTCATCCACTCACTCCGTCGAATCTGTGAACCCTTCAGCTGAAGCCATATATTCTAAACTGTGCACAGTTTGGGCCCAGGCTCATCAGAGCTTGGTTAAAGCCCAAGAATCATACAAAAAACATGCTAATAAAAGATGCATATCTGGCCATCAGTATGTACTGGGTGATAAGGTCTGGCTCTCGACCAGAAATCTGAGGTTGAGGGTGCAATCAGGTAAACTGGCGCCCAAATACATTGGGCCATATACTATTATGGAGGTCATTAATTCCGATACTTTCAGATCACACCTAGGGCCTACTGTCTTGTCGTGTCTGTACCTTCTTGCCCAGACAATATGCATGTTTATATTACCGTTGTTACGGGTGTGAATGGTAACACCTGTAGCAACAAATACCTGTAAGGCTATGTTCACACAACATTTTTTCAGCTCCGTTTAAAATGACGCCTGTCATTTTGAGTCTAAAATAACGGACGTCATTTAGCTGTCTGGCCTTTCCTAGGTGCAATGACGGCTGTTGGTACACTACTCTAGTTTGGGTTTACTAATTGCCCTTTGGGTGGGGCTTAAAGGAGAAGTTCAGTGAAAATTTTTATTAAAGTATTGTATTCCCCCCCAAAAGTTTTAGAAATTACCAATATACACTTATTACGGGAAATGCACATAAAGTGATTTTTACCCTGCACTTATTATTGCATTAAGGCATGAATTCTTGAATAAAATGGTGGTGTCGCGACCCGACTCCCAGAGCTGTGCGGGCTGTGGCTGCTGGAGAGGAGAATGGCAAAGGGATGCTCAGTGTCCCCCCAGTGCCCTGTGTCCCTCAGTGTCCCTCCGCCATCATCCTCTCCAGCAGCCACAGCCCACACAGCTCTGGGAGTCGGACATTACCATTTTATCCAGAAAGTGACGTTTTGATTCAGTAGTAAGTGCAGGGAAAAAAGCACTTTATAAGCATTTCCCGTAATGAGTATATATTGGTAATTTGTATATCTTTTTGGGGGTAATACAATACTTTAATAAGAAATGTTTGCCGGACTTCTCGTTTAGTTGAAAAGTCCATTCAATTTAATAGTAAAAACGGAGAAAGAACAGTGACAAAAGAAAAACTGTGTGTGCAACTAATTAAAAATGTCCACTGTTTGCAAAAGACTTCCAAATGGTCATTATTTTGACGTCCGCTGTGATAAATCCGTTATTCAATACATTGTGTGCATTGGACATCCATCTTTCCATTGACTTCAATGCAATACATTGCAGTCAGTTAAATCGTGGCAATAACGGACGTTATTTTAAATTGCAAAAGTGACCACCTTTCCTCTATTTTTGATGTTGTGTGAACATAGCCTAACACTGAATTGAGGATGAAAGAAATTTCAAAAACCTCAAACAATTTAATGTTGTTAACTGGCATGTCCATAGCTGTCATGAATGTGCCTGTGCTGAACTCTGTGCGCCTCTTGGCTCGTGCAGCTTGGCCGAGACGGTGCTGATATTTAGGGTTTTTGTATGCTTTGTGCAGTGTCTTCAACCCTGTCTGAACACTGGCCTGTTTCTATCTGGATGTTCAGCTCTACCCATTTGCTGTGTGCTCTGGCTATCAAGTTGTTACACTGCTGCCAGTTCTGGCCCACAGGTGATTTCATCATTAAATTATTATCTTAAATTTTCACCATTACAGCTAGAAACTCTGGCTCACTAGGGCTCACCTTAGATGTAAATTTCATATTCATTTTTTTAGTGTTATTTAAAAGGGATACAAACTAAGCAAACTGTTCTTGTGATCTTCTCCCAACATAGAATAAATCATCCACAAAGTGTACGTAACTTTTAACCCCTTAAAGGAGACCTGTCACCCCCCTGTGCCGGGGTGACAGGCTCCCGACCCTCCATTACAGCCCCCTATACTCACCTGATCCCGCCGGGTCTCGCTTCCTGATCCGGTCGGGTCACGGAGATATGAGCGCTCGAAGCCTGGCGCGCACGCTCACGGGAGAGTCCGACGCTCATAGAGAATGAATAGGGAGTCCGATGCTCCGTCATTCTCTATGGGCATCGTACTCTCCTGTGAGAGCGCGTCGGGCTTCGGGTGCTCATATCTCCGTGACCCGACCTGTGAGTATAGGGGGCTGTAACGGGGGTCGGGAGCCTGTCACCCCGGACACGGGGGGTGACAGGTCCTCTTTAAGGACACATGCTGTACCTACATAGCACGGGTCCACCAGGTGAATTCAGGGAGGGGTCATGATGTGACCCTTCTGTAAACCACCACGGCTATTAGAGGAGCATGGGCCGATCGCTGCACCAGCTAATTAGACACTTAAATGCAGCTGTCACAACTAACAGCTGCATTTACATGCCTTCAAGAGCCAATCTTTGGTCATATAGTGGATGTATCACTCCCCCCTGCGATGTGATCATTCTTCTGCGCGGGTGAGGCCTTGCAATGGCGCTGATCCTAGATCGGCACTTCACTGCTCTGCAGCACAGAGCAACACACCATTGATCTCATGGATCAATGCAATATGTAAATATTGCATTGATCTCTATGAGAGATCAGTGCAGTTGTATTAAAAGTCCCTAAGGGGCACATCAAATTACTGTGTAAAAAAAAAAGGTCTCATTAATAAAAAAAATCCCCTGCCCTAATAAAAGTTTAAATCACCCCCTTTTTCCTATTTTATAAATAAAAATAAATGAATAAATAACATGTTTGGTATCACCGCGTGCATAATTGCCTGAACTATTAAATTATCACATTCCTGATCTTGCGTGGTAAACGTGTAAACACAAAAAAAAGGCAAAGCGCAAAACTGCTGATTTTTACACATCAAATCCACACAAATTGTACTAAAAAGTGATCAAAAAGTTGCATATAGGCAAGCAAGGTACCGACAGAAAGTACAGATAATGGCACAAAAAAATAACACCTTACACACGGACCAAAAAATAAAAGCGTTAACAGGATGGTACTAAAGCGTTTATTTTTTTTTTTTTTTCAAAAAAGGATTTTTTAAAAGCAATCAAATAAAATAAAAGTTATACACGTTGCCTATTGTTGTAATTGTATTGACTTGAGGGACATAGCTAACATGTCAGTTTTACCTCATGGGACCCTCTAAAATGAAAATTTCACAGTGCAAATAATTACTTTTCTGGTTTCCTAGCAAGTCAGTAGTTGCAAACTACAATTGGTGTTTTAAAAACTGCAATTAATAAATTAGCAAACAAACATGCAGGGGGCGTACCTATAGCAGTACTGTGTTTTTGGCTATACCACATTGCTCCAAAGCATTATGGGTTAGCACAAAAAGTAAAGCCTCAAAAATAAAATTAATAAAGTCTTGGATTTTGCCACTGGTCAATAGCAATTCATGCACATTCCACTCCTAGAATAGAGGCCAATATGCACCCATCCTTAAGTTCTATATTATTTAAAGTTCTCAGGAATTCATTGAAACTCTCCCAGGAGGGCTCTGAGAAGCCAATCCAGACATTTAGATTCTGTGATAGATTTTTTTTTTTTAATGAGTTTTAGGCAAAAAGTACCAGCATGGGTAGTTAGAGTTATGTGGTATTAGCTTCTTAGCCACTCTCCTAGAGAGAGTGCCCCTCTATATGTAAGTTCCCAATAACATTCTCATTTGGGCCATATATTTATTTGTGGTGTTCTTTTTTAGCTTTTAGTAAGTTGAGATTTCATTTAACTGAAGCAACGCTTCACTAATATTGTAGTGTAATATTCTTGGACATTAGCACTGTGTTACCCCCTTGTCAGTTTTTTTATAACAATATCCTGACCATTTTTTTTAACCTTTTTAATGCTTTATTTTCTTCTATAGTAAGGTTACTGGGGTCTTGGGGGTAACACAGTGTTTTAATGTCTTCCATTACCTTGCAATGGAAGAGGTTGAGATTACTTGCTATTAGAATCTGTGGAGGGACAGATGATTTTAGCCCTCCTGTAAATTCTGCTATTTCTAACAATGGTTCTAGTTTTCCTAGCTCTTTTTCTAACAACTCAGTCATTATGGCTAAATATTCTCTTTCTTCTAGAACTTCTACTTCGACTCTCTCAACTACTCTCATTATATCTCATTATCGGCAAACTTTTTTCAGACTCAACTCATGCACAGATTTATATAAATCAACCTCAAACTCTACACAATCTAAGGCTTAAAGGACACCTGTCACCCCCCGTGCCGGGGTGACAGGCTCCCGACCCCCTGTTAGATCCCCCTATACTTACGTGATCCCGCCGGGTCCCGCTTCCTGATGCAGTCGGGTCACGGAGATATCAGCGCCCGAAGCCCGGCGCGCGCGCTGACAGCAGAGTCGGATGCCCATAGAGAATGAATGGGGAGCCGATGCTCCGTCATTCTCTATGGGCATCGGACTCATCTCTTCCGTGACCCGACTGCATCAGGAAGCGTGACCCGGCGGGATCACGTAAGTATAGGGGGATCTAACAGGGGGTCGGGAGCCTGTCACCCCGGCACAGGGGGTGACAGGTCCTCTTTAACGACTATGGGTGTACATGAAAGCCCTGCCAGGGGGCTGCACTGTAAATGTCTTTATTTTCTCTCCTTGTTACATCTTATCCTTGTTATGGTAGTTTTACACTTACCGTATCGCAGTAGATTTGACTAAATGAATGAACATAGCATTAAATCCGCACTGTCAAATCTGCTGCGGATCTGCTTCGGATCAGCAGCAAATTTGATGATGCAGATTTGATGCTGTGTTCATTCGTTTAGTCAAACCTGCTTTGGTTTCGCAGCAGAAAATCCGCTGCGATACGGTACGTGTGAAGCTTCCCCCTATACTATACTCTTTTCTACTAAATTGACTTACTTAACCATCTGTTTTCACCTCACTGGCCAATAATGCCTGTCAGGCTTTCCACACCTGCAAGACCCTGTGGACCAGGGAACCATCACTCAGACTTCCCCACTGACCTCCTTTACAAAATAAAAACAGGATTATAAGCATTCCGGGAATACCCTACCTGGTCACAACAGAATCTCAGTTTCCCATGCCTTGTTACTCTGTCTTATGGTATTATAACTCCTTCTCCAGGTACTTAACTTAACTATTAACCTCCCCCCACCCAAGGTGCAGAGAGGAAAATAACTACCAAAAATTAAATACATATAAACATACATATGCATACACATACACACGCATACACCCAGGGCCGTAGCTGGGGGGGGGCAAAGGGCGCCGAGACCAGGGGGGGTGCCATCACAGGGAGCAGAGAGAGGATGACAGTGGATGAGGCAGCCTGGAAGCGTCCTGCTCTCTGTCAGTGTGAGGAGGCAGGGGGCAATTATTACTTTATCAAAAGAGGTATTTTCTATACTGTACATATAATTTGTGCAAAATTTACCACAATTTTGCGCAAATCAGAGCTAAACAGCAGCCAGGAGACAGTACAGGAAAGAGATGGTGAAGGACCTTGACATGTGACTATGATGTCACCGCAGGTCCTGTATGTACACTGCACTATGGAGGAGGAAGAGAGAAGATACAGGTGTGTGTGAAGGGAAGGTCAATCAGGGGGGCCCAGTCTGGGAGGGGGGCAGGGGGGTACAGGGTGACACCAGTCTGGGATGGGGGGAGACACATAAGAGAGTGTCCAGTGTCTATTTAGGTGTCTGATCTGGTTGTACATTATTCCATACTTAACCCATTAATAACTGCCCTCTCCAAATATATATCACATTTATAACACAGGATGCGGTTAGTGTGAGTTCAACTGCTAATGACTTGACGAGGTTAACCTATGTCATGTCTATACCCTAAAGACAATGGTATATTTAGTAGAGGAAAAAAGAGAATCTAGGTCCTCTAGACAAGTCTAAAAAGATGGTGAATAATTACAAATAGTGAGATATAAAGGTATAATTTACTGGTAGATAATCAGAATATAGTATATAGTATATAGCATATAACCAATAGCATGATAAAAACATATGTTATATAGCAAGTGACATGATAAAATAAAAATAAACACAGACAAAATATGTAGAATATATAATTTGTACCAGAAATGAAAAAATCATAAAAAATGGCAAAAGATAGAAAAATGAAAAAATTAAAAAATTTAAAAAAGAAAAAATGAAAAAATAGTAGTAAAATAAAAGAGTTTATAAAGGTTATAAAATTGTGCACTTAATTGGTATACAAAATATCACTTCCCAGGTGATTAATCGTAGCTCAATTCATCAATTCATCAGCACAATATGGTAAAATTCATAATTGTAAATCATATGGTTATGACAGAATTCATAGTATGCTGGCGCTCATTTAGCACTTGGTTACGCCAAAAGTTCATGAATGTGCGCTACTTAGACCCAGTTGTGGAGTGTTAAATGGTAGCATTCATGTGGCGAACTGTTCATACGGCAAGTGAGCCTGATATGTAGCTAGCAGGAACAGGCTGAGTGATAATTATCGCATTAGTGTAGCGATGTGCATTCAGTTGCTAGTACATTCATGTGGTGTATATTACACCTCTCACCATTCCTGCGAGATGAAGGGTCCCCGGAGCGGCTGACTTGTGCGCTCGGACTTGCCGGTCTTTATTTGGCTGTTCCTATTGCTGGAAGCATGTGCCGCGCTCAGCCCAGGTATTAATGTAGATCGGAGCTCCGTACATGCGCAATGTGTTGTGTTGCCCGCGGGACCTCGTGCTGATGTTGGCGCCAAATAGATGTTTGAAAAGGCTGTTAATGTAGTAAGCCTTTGAGCATTAGTTCATAAGTAGGATATTGTTAGTAGCTGGACGCGTTTCGATACTTTCTTAGTATCTTTCTCAACAGCAAAAAAGTAAGTAATGGTCAAGTCCTGGTATTGGTGGGTATATATGTGTAGCGGGCTGGTCCTGATTGGTTGGATTTAATTGCAATCTGGTGATTATCAAAGCCCGGTGTGCATAATATATAGGCAATTTGTTGAGGTCCGGTATGCTTTCATCCTGGATTAATTATGATTGATAATAATATTGTAGATTAACCAGTAAAATGAAATTCAAACAGTACAATAGATCTGTACATACTTAATGCTTAGGATATGATAAATATATTTAGAACAAGTGTTTTGCAACAAGGAGACGTCACTACAAGATATTGTTCATATTGTAATAGTGCTCTAACCAATAGAATTTTTCAATGTGGATGGTATAATTGTACATAGATGGTATACCTTTAGGCTGTTAAATAAATACAGATAGTGTTTATATTATATCATTTAAAGTCTGTAGCTTATAATAGAAATAGTACAGATAGTTACAGTGTTATACATATAATCATGTTGAAAAAGTGGTATGGCTTGCAAGAACATAGGATTGTGTAGATGATGTTGTATATATATCTACTATGTAGATATTTTATCTTCAAACTTGAGTAATGTAATAGGGATAGTTTCCCGGTTGGGAAACGCTGCTCTAGACATTACCTTTTTATTAGAATTTGCTTCCATCAAATATGTGATACATTGAGAATCTGCCTTCACCTATCTCTCCTTGTCAACACTGCATATCTTAATTGTTAATTGTAAATAATTAAATTGAATATTACCCTCAACCCCAAACTCCAATTTTAAACCTTCTAAAGGTTTTAGCTACCTTCTTTGAAAAACTGTTACATATTTTATTCTATATTTTTTCCAAAAATGGCATTCTTGATTTTTACCCATCTCCTGTAAGTGAATATTATAAAACATAGGCGTGTACTTAAGTGCTCCTACTATACCTACTTTCTTTTAATTTTCATCCATACCATGTGCATTAATTTTTTAATTTTTTCGTTTTGTTTGAATTGTAAGTTATACAATATAAATAAACAAGATGACTTAAAGAGTCACTGTCGTGAAATGTTTTTTTTTTTTTTGCAGAAGTCAATTTTAAGAAACTTTGTAATTAGTTTTTTTTAGGCATATATGCAATTATCTGAATTTAAAAAGAGTTTTCCCTCCTCTCCTTTCTGTCATCCACTGCTTAGAATCAGGAAATCTCAATCAGACACGTCCTGTCTGTTCTATGTAGAGGGAAGAGGGGAAAAGAGAAGGAGGAGAAATGTCAGCACCAGAAAACAGAGATCAAAGGATTACTCAGCAGGGGGGGATGGAGAGAGTAGAGAGAACAGAGGGTAATGTAGCTTTTAATTAACTCTTTGTTGTCCTATTTTGGTGTCTCTTTTCCCTCTCTCCATAGGAGAACAATGGAGACAGGGGGAGAGCTTCAAACTGCTTTTTCATAATAAAAATTCATTTTTCGGCTAATAAACCCAATTACAAAGCTTCTTAAAATCGCCTGGACTAATGATTTTTGCAAAAAAAAAAAAAATTCACGACAGTGACTCTTTAACCTTGAATCGTGCAGAAAAGTGGCATACATACATGTAAAATAGTGTATAAACCCAAATATAATATACACATTTATAAGGAAAATGTGCAAGTGGTTTGTAAATGCAAGAAAAAAAAAATTAAATGACAGTGACACTTTAACTTAATAACCAGTGTGTGTAACCAAAGCACCTATTGAATTTAATAAATGTCAGTGTCTCAATGAGGTCTAAGGAGAGAGGAAGATAGGGAAGGGGAAGGGGAGGGAGGTGGTGAGTCCTGAATCAGGAGAGGAATCTGTGTGTATTCATCAGATTCCTTGAACGCAATCCAAGGTGTCCTGCATTTAGTAAATTTCTCTTCACAATGGTAAGAATCCGAGAGGAGTTCCTCTATTTGGCAGATATGGTTTACTTCTTTAGGAGACTTAGGAGGTGTAGGAGACTTCCACTTACGGGGGATGACTCTGCGGATGGCGGATAGTAAGAAGCCTAAAAGAAAAAGTTTGAGACGATACAAAGGGCCAGGGATCATTGATAGTAGAGTATGATTGTGTATATTTTGTATCTTGGAATTGGTAATTTTGTTTATTAATCTGACCACCTCCGACCAGAAAGGTTGCAAGGAGTGACATTACCACCAGATGTGAGTCATTGAGCCCCCTGCTCTTCCACATCTCCAACATACATCAGTTAAATTTTTGCTTGTACATTTTTGCAGCATAAATAAAATTATCTATTTAGGTCTTCTGGTGAAAAAGCAGAATTTAGTTTTTTCTCCCAATTGTGGATGTAGTTAGGAGGGGATTCTTGTATGTTATTAAGTAGAATCCAGAGGTTTAATCCCATTAGTGCTTCGGACCTTTAAGAAAGTGATGCCTTGAAATTTAGGAATACCTAAAAAGATTGTGTGTGGAAGGCCAGTATAAATCTAGGATTGACGCATATGGGCATTGGAAGACTGTCAGGATAGAAAATGTGGAAGAGTAGTTGTTGCGAAGTGTTGAGAGAAGCAATAGGGACACTTTTGGCATCCAAAGAATGGCCGCGGGGTTGAATTTCATTATGTCCGCTTCAATGGCAACCCAAAGTTTAGAAGAGCGATTGTTAAAGCTGTCAAGAACTCTACTAAAAATTGCAGCTTTATAATAAAGTCTGCAATCTGGAAGAGCAAGACCCCCTTTAGACTTGGTTCTAGAGAGGAGTTTGAAAAAAAGTCTAGGGCATTTAAAAGACCATATGAAGTAGGAGAGGACAGAATTAACCTTAGTCAGGAAGGAATTAGATAGAACCGCAGGAACTGTCTGAAAGATGAATAGTAGCCTAGGGAGTACTATGTTTATACGGCCAATCCACAAAAAATCATTTTGACTAGATTTATTCCATCCACCATACTCATCGGCTTTCCCAGCTAGATCTTAACCCTAGCTCCAATCTTCTGGAGAGTTTGAACAACATTTAAGTTCAAATATTTCCTCATATCCTTATCAACCACTACACCTATATATTTAAATGTACCCCCCTTTTTCAGACAATTGATTTAATCTCTCTATCTAGAGGCACCAGAACCATTTTTGTCCAATCATTTCCTAACCCTGAAAAGAAACCAAACTTTTCATTTCATATATCCATTATTAGGCCCAGAGATTCAGTAGTATTTCCCACATACAAAAAGATGTCATCAGCATACTGGGAAATGTTTTCCTCTCTCCCCAATTTCCTCCATTGCTGTAATCCTAATTGCCAATCGCTCTATGAAGAGGGCAAAGATGTGGGGGGAGAGAGGACAACCCTGACGTGTCCCACTGGACAGCGAGAACCTTACTATAATGATCCATTAATCAGGATTGAGGCAGTTGGATCCTTGTATAAAATCTTGATCTACTCTGTAAACTTTTTCCCTAAACCATACTCCCCTAACAGGTGCCAAAGGAAAAAACACTTTACCCTGTCTAACAAATTCACCGCATCCAACGACAGAATGGAGCAGTCCCCTCCCCCCTCATCCTGAAGGTTACCAAATAACATTATCTGCCACTGATCGTCCAGCCCTAAAACCACACTGATCCTCCTAAATAAGAAGGGGTACTGCCTTTGCTAATGTGCTCGGCAACACCTTTGACAATATTTTTATATCAGTGTTTCACAATGAGATTGGCCAGTATGATCTAGGATCTGCTGCCTCTTTCCCTTTCTTTAAAATCAGAGTTATGGTAGCCTCATTCATTGATGGTGGTAACTTCCTTCTTCGTTGGGCCTCCCTAAACATTGACACCATCCTGGGGACTAGTACCATACTTTTTATAGACTTCAAAAGGGAGACCATTGGACCCAGCCGCTTTAGCACTAGGCATCCCCCTAACGACGTTCCAAACCTCCTCTTCTGTAATATCCCCTTCCAACTCCGTTCTTATCACCTCCGATTGGGCAGCTCACTTGTTTTTAAATATTCACTCAACTCTACTTCACCCGTCATTAAAGGGGTAGTGCGGCTCTAAACAATTATTCACTAAATAACACACATTACAAAGTTATACAACTTTGTAATGTATGTTATGTTAGTGAATGGCCCCCTTCCCCGTGTTTCCCGCCACCCACACCACCCCAGAAAGTGTAGTGCTCTATACTCACCTGATCCATGTCGACCCCCGTCCGCCATCTTGCGACAATGATGTAATCTTCGGATGGACGGCCGAACCGCTCCGACCGTCCCTTGTGCCGGCCACCCTCTGCCGCGTCATCAGCTGCTCAGCCGCGATTGGCTGAGCACAGTTACCGACATGAGGGACGGCCGACACGAGGGACGGTCGAAGTGGTTCGGCCGGCCGCCTGAAGATGACATCATTGTCGCAAGATGGCGGACGGGGGTCGACACGGATCAGGTGAGTATAGAGCACTACACTTCCGGGTCTGGTGTGGGTGGGGGGAAACACGGGGAAGGGGGCCATTCACTAACATAACATACACTACAAAGTTGTATAACTTTGTAATGTGTGTTATTTAGTAAATAATTGTTTAGCGCTGCACTACCCCTTTAACTGTGAACTATATAATATCTTATAAAACGGCAACCTTCTTAATCCCCACACTTCCCTGTCCTTAATTACAGAGATTATGGTCTGTCCTGTTTACCTTCACCATTGATGACAAAAACTTGCCAGGTCTCCCTCTTTCTATATATCTTTGTTGATCCGAAAAGAAAATTGCCTGTTGTGCCTTTCCATCCAGAATTTCTTTGTTTCTGCACTAGGGATTCCCATGCCTTCTTATCATCCTCTAACCTTGTCTGAACAAACCTGGCTTCTGCCTCCTACACTTCTCTTTTAATCTGTTCTTTCTCCCTCCTGGCACTCTTCTTCCTTCTTACTATTTTTCCACTTACTATTTCACTGGTTAAATACCCTCCTCTTCAGTGACAAGTACAATGTGAAGTATAAAGAGCTAAGTATAAAGAGCTATTACATACATTAAAAAAAACAATTAAAAACATTACGTATGAAAGCTAAAGCAAAGTGGATTTTGCAAACAAAGGAAAAGAAAACTTAGATTTAAATGACAGAGTTGAATGAAGTATATTTCTATAGATATAGAGAGTAAGGTTTTATATTGTTTTTTAAATGTTTTTTTTATGTATATCATAGCACTTAGTAAGTCCTGCTGAACATGCCACTGAAAGGAGGGTATTTAAACAGTATACAGGGTCTAGAGAAGCGCATACCAGTGCGAAACAGCTGTCACTTGTAAAAGCCTGATTACATGCTAGCGTCTTCCTCTGCTGAAGCAGCTATGAGGTAACTGCACGATATTGGAATAAAAAAATTTTTTTTTTGTGCTGAATATTAGATATCATATGGATATTTTATACAATAACTAAGCTTTCGAATGCAAAGCACCAGGCGCATAGCTAGGATTAATGGAGCCCCATAGCAAAAAAACTGTATGGGGGCCCCCCTCCCCTACACACAACAGAAAGCAATGTATATACACTGTGTGTATATATATATATATATATATATATATATATATATATATATCTATATCTATATCGGGTGACCTGATCTGGCCAAAAAATCTCTTCCTGCCTGCAGCCACAAGACTGACTGTCAGAGCAGAGAGCCAATGGCTGCTTGCTCTGTCAGTCGACTGTATTTAACTATAAGGGCCTTTATAGTTAAACACATAGGTGCAGGAGCAGACTACCTTCTGCTTAACCCCTTATGTACTGCTGCGTGTAAGTGACCCAAAGTTCACTTACATGATGCAGCACAAAAAAGGTTAAAAAGCAGAAGACAAGGAGATCTCTGCTTCACTGCTCCTGCACAGATAACCCCTGACCTCTGTTCTCAGAGTTTCTGCAGAGGTCAGGGGTTATCAGAGCAGTGAAACAGCAATCTCCTTGTCTTCAGCTTTTTAACCCATTTTTGTGCTGCAGCATGTAAGTGAACTTTGGATCACTGACAAAGCAGTACATAAGGGGTTAAGCAGAAGTACACAGGATGGTTCTTATCTTCCCTGTGCATCCCCAGGCCCCCCTTCTGCACAGGCCCCATAGCAGCTGCCTGACCTGCCTCTATGGTAGCTAAGCCACTGCAAAGCACCACCTAATCTGTATCTTTGCCTGCTCTTGGAAATCTTGCACATTGTAATTAGAGACAAGCGAATCGCTCATCTAAACGGAGCGAAGCGCTTCATTTGATCAGCACTTGGCTCATTAAGTCAGCTGCCTGTAAGCGCTGCTTCACTCCCTGCCGCTCCACCATTAATAAGGCCATTCTACCCGATCAAAGGCATTGGTGGAGTCTAACCTGGATCTCCCATTTCCAATTTGCATATTCAGATAAGCCCACTTTATGTTATTAATTGTTGTTCTACCGGGCATTAACCCGCTAAGGTCTCCATCACTTTTCCCAATCGTTTAGACAAAAATTTTGCAAAAATTTTGTAATCGGTGTTTAACAGTGAGATGGGGTGTTAAGCCTTTATCTCAGTGTGATTTTAGCTTCTTCCATAGAGCTTGGTAATATCCTCTCTCGCAGGATTCATTTACAAACCTGTAGCAAATCATAAGGTAGCCCAGTGGCTTAGCTACCATGAAGGCAGGGAAGGCAGTTGCTATGGGGCCCAGCACTGCGGGGGCCCGGGGGCCCGCCTGGCCCGTCTCCCCTGTCTTCAAGGTAGCTACTCCACTGATAGTAAAGCACCCTGGCAGAGACGCAGAAGGGAGCATCTGCAATCCCCTCTTAAACACCTCCGCACCTCTCCCTGACACAGGCTCAGAGTGTCCTGCACCAGTGTCCCCCTCTCTACAAGTGGAACAGTCCCGGGACGTTCCGCTAAGCCCCGCCCCCATCGTGGAAACCCCGCCCCCAGTGCCCACCGCGGGTGGGATATTCGCTCATGGCAGAGTGCACAGGGCCTGAGGAGAAGACACACGGGAGGAGGATGGTAACTATCACTGCCAGCTGGAAGTCACCAGCTTCCTTGGCATCCTGTATAATGAGGGTCACTTAGCTTCCCTGGCATCCTGTATAATGGGGTCACTCAGCTTCTCTGGCATCCTGTATAATGGGGTCACTCAGCTTCCCTGGTATCCTGTATAATGGGGTCACCAGCTTTCCTGGCATCCTGTATAATGGGGTCACCAGCTTTCCTGGCATCCTGTATAATGGGGTCACCAGCTTTCCTGGCATCCTGTATAATGGGGTCACTTAGCTTCCCTGGCATCCTGTATAATGGGGTCACTTAGCTTTCCTTGCATCCTGTATAATGGGGTCACCAGCTTTCCTGGCATCCTGTATAATGGGGTCACTTAGCTTCCCTGGCATCCTGTATAATGGGGTCACTCAGCTTCCTGGCATCCTGTATAATGGGGTCACCAGCTTCCCTGGCATCCTGTATAATGGGGTCACCCAGCTTCCCTGGCATCCTGTATAATGGGGTCACTCAGTTTCCCTGGCATCCTGTATAATGGGGTCACCCAGCTTCCCTGGCATCCTGTATAATGGGGTCACTCAGCTTCCCTGGCATCCGGTATAATGGGGTCACCCAGCCTTCCTGGCATCCTGGATAATGGGGTCACTCAGCTTTCATGGCATCCTGTATGATGGAGTCACTCAGCTTCCCAGGCATCCTGTATAATGGGGTCACTCAGCTTCCCTGGCATCCTGTATAATGGGGTCACTCAGCTTCCCTGGCATCCTGTATAATGGGGTCACCCAACTTTCCCAGCATCTTGTATAGTAGTATAATGGCGGTCATCCAGCTTTCCCAGCATCTTGTATAGTAGTCAGTATCTTGGAGGTCACCCAGCTTTCCCAGCATCTTGTATAATAGGGTCACCAAGCTTTCCCAGCATGTTGTATAATGGGGTCATCAGCTTCCCTAGAATCTTGTATAGTAGTCAGTATAATGGCGGTCACCCAGTTTCCCTAGCATCCTGTACAATGGGGTCATCCAGCTTCCCTAGCATCTAGTATAGTAGTCAGTATCTTGGAGGTCACCCAGCTTTCCCAGCATCTTGTATAATAGTCTCACCCAGCTTTCCCAGCATCTTGTATAATGGGGTCATCAGCTTCCCTAGAATCTTGTATAGTAGTCAGTATAATGGAGGTCACCCCCCTGGACTCAGAGCACCCCCCAGACCTGCAGGGACTCAGAGCAGCCCCTAAACCCTTCCCCACACCCACACACTCTTAAAGCAGCCTGCACCCCACAGGTGTCTCAGAGCTGCCCCAACCAGCAGGGACTCCGAGCGGCCTGCTACCACTCACCCCACCCCCACCCCAGGGCACAGCGTCTCAGAACTGGGGGGACAGCTCCATATCGCCGGTACAGGTAATATGTTGGGGGCCCCATACACTTTTTTTGCTATGGGACCCCATGAATCCTAGTTACGCCCCTGAGGTAGCCCATCTGAGCTGTGAGAGGAATTTCCTTTATTGGAACCGAGTGCCTTTTCTACTAATGTTATTGGTCTCTCCAGTAGTTTTTTTTGGGCTTCCTTTAAACTAGGGAGATTAATTTGCTCAGATAAATCTCTATGCAGTTCTTCCACACTTGTATACAAACTTGAATAATACTTAACAAATTTATTTTGGATCTGATCCTGCATTCTATATAACCATCCTCCCTCCCCTTTATTAACTTAATAAACTGGGCATCTTTCTGGTTACGTATATGTAACCGGTTGCTTTTGATAATAGTCACAGAAGGCTATAACCACACAGATTTATAGAAAAATAAGATATTTAATACAGAAAACCATACTTAGCTGCAGTAACAGATGGTACAGGTGCATAGTTGTTTCATCCACAATGAAATGGGGAGCCCCTTTGTATATTATGCGCTAATATATGCCCATTTCCCTCGATGACCACCAGGGTGCTGGGCACCTTCCATCCATGGTCCCAGCTGAGTTTGACTAGAAGCTACAAACCCCCGACCTTTATAGTAAGTTTGGGTGGGGGTGATGTGCTTCTAGAAATGTCGGTGTAGACCACTGATGACCATGAATGGAAGTTATCTGATGTTTCCCCGGCCTTGTACATATTTACCAAGCAGAATGGGTACACGGTCTCACAATTACAGCTACAAGGTTCTTTCAGCCATACAACAATAGCAACAAACAACTGTATCCGCCAATTTTTACACTATTGTGAAGGTATATGGCTGGACAGTTGACATAGGTGTGACAATGACTTTTACATATAAAATATATATATATATATATATATATATATATATATATATATACACATAGACACAAGACATTAAAATAATACATTCCTTCTCATCACATCAATAAGACACTTTAATTTTCTAAAATAAACCCATCCGGTTACACTCCACCCCTTGTCTTATTGATGTGATCTAAGGAAGTTACAAAACATTAGCCACAAGTAGTCCTGGCATTACAATCCACCCCTGGGCTATTTGAAGTCAAACAATCATCATATTAAAATATTTTTCACCCGAAATATTATCTGATTATTACACTAAACATTTCACCATCTACCTCTCTTACATTGGTCGGTTGCTACAAACTGAAACTAGTGCGGTCACGGCGTAGAATTATAAAATGTTCAATAACACAAAATACAATGTCCATTCTGGTGGGAATCTTCTTTCTTCTGATCTTCTTAGACCCCAAACTCTGGTGCAGGGAAGCAAGGGGATTATTGTGCCCTCACCACAAGGGCCTATTGCTCAGGTAACGTCACTACTTCCCTGGTTGGCCAAAGAACAGACCCTCAGTAGGCATCTGCCCCCACTCTTTACAAGTTCAGAAGTCTGTCTCATTCCTCCCCTCCCCCTCTGTATCTCTGGTGAGGGGTCGGGGGGTTGCAGGTATGGCTGGAGGTGCAGACAGTAGAGCCCCTCTTTAACTCTTTTGATGGGTCAGGGGGGTTGCAGGTATGGCTGGAGGTGCAGGCTGTAGAGCCTCTTTAGCAGTGCTGGGCCAGGTACATTGTCTTCCTTCACTCATGCATCATCTTGGCACCTTTGAAGACAATGTACTGTAGATCTCGGGATGTCAGCTCTTCAGGCTCTCTGCACTTGTTGAGACTTAACAAGGGTCAATATCCAAATAGAAATAAATCAATGAATTTACAGTAGATAGGAAACATGGTGGCTTTAGACTAAGTCACATGAGAACAGACAAAAATAAAAATCCAAATGTCATTCTTAGAAAAAAGCAACAACAAATCAAATTCCCAGGAAAGTGTTTCTGTTGATAGCAAGGACATGTAACAATGGCTATCTACCTATCCGGTTACAGTACAATATCAGCAAGAACCTTACCTGGCCTGTTGCTTTCGCAAAATGCCCTTTTGTCAAGAAAGAGGCTTTTATTATATGCTTTTTCCCCTAATATAGTTAGCGTATTCTTCCTTGGCTTCTCTTAGCTTATCCAAGATACTGTAATCTCCTCAGATTTCTCAGAATATACCATATGGGCAGCATCTACCCTTTGTATCAGACCCTCCTTTGCCCTAAAGTACTTTTTTTTTAATTACTATTGCCTTAATGTCCCTCTCCCTTCTCCCTCTTATGTAGGCTTGTAGTGTATCCCGCACTATCTGTAATTTGGCTGTATTAGTGTTACTTTCAAGGAACTGTTCTATTTCTTTGCCCACTTTCTCCTCATTCCAATAAATTCGTCAAGTGTGGGTTAAGCCTGAAAGTTCTTGCACTGCCCCCTAGCCAACCCTCTCCTTAGTTTCCCAAATCAGGGAAGTATGGTCCGACACTGTCCTAGGGGCATAGTTAAAGAGGTTATCCAGTGCTACAAAAACATGGCCACTTTCTTTTACAGACAACATGACTCTTGTCTCCAGTTCAGGTGCAGTTTGCAATTAAGCTCCATTCACTTTAATGGAACTGAGCAGCCAAACCCCCGCCCAAGCTGGAGACAAGAGTGGGTCTGTCTCTGGGAGAAAGTGGCCATGTTTTTGTAGCGCTGGATAACCCCTTTAATTTTAACAAGCTCCCTTAAGACTAGATGGTTATATAGCAATAGGTCTCTTTGTGATAGTACTAAAACAGGAGAATACATTTGTCAAAGGATGCATCAGGAGAGCCTACCTTATTTACTTTGTTTATTTATTAGGCTTAGAGAGAAAGCACAACACATGTTGTTTTTTCATGGTAAAAAAAAAAATTATTCATGGGGGAAACCAAACAAGTTATTAGCAAGGATCCTCACTAAGGCTTCATTCCCACTGAGCAAAACTAGCAGAATTCCGCGGCGGAATTGTCTGCCGCGGAATGCCGTTAGCTTCCCTCTCATAATGGGAGTCTATGGGAGGCGCGCGCTCCTGCTTTGCCCGCGCTGAAGAATGAACAAGCACACAGGTTGCACACCCCAAAGGCCAGCCCTGGGTATTTATAAAGTTGCTTGCAGAACCAGAATCCAGGAAAGCAGTGGTCTGATACTGTTGTCCAGAAGAGACTGACAAAGACAGGCAGTGAGAGGTTGCGTTCACATCTAGGTAGGCCTCTCCTATGTTGCCTAGGTGCAGGGGTTTCCTGGACGTGAGGGAGGCTGTGGGCAGTTTAGTCAAAAATGATCCGGACTGCCACAGTATAGGCATAAGTCCAGTTCATAACTACGGGTTCTTTCTTCTTGTGTCAGAAGAGCTCTGTCCACTTGCATGGGTTTCTTCCTTAATGATTTAGGCAATGGAGAAGGTGGCCTTTGAAAGGCTGGTGCCAACCGAAAGGAACCAATTTGTGCTCTAGGTGGCTCTCCTCTTCTTCTTTGGAGAAGCAAACGTCGATCCAGGTAGACAGATGGATCAAGTTGTTCAAGGAGGAGGGAAGATCTCAAAGCATATCCTTCACACAACTGGCGAGTCCAGTGTTAAAAGTTTCGACAATGGCAGCATTGTTCCAGTTGAGCTGCAGCCAAGGTTCGGAATTGTACTGCTTACTCCCTAACACAAGAGTTTCCTTGCTGCAGCTTTAGGAGACACCTGTGCAGTCTCCTCATAAATACACCAGAACTCCAACAAGAAGGCTTGGAGGTTGGCGGTGACTGGATCATCCCAGTCCCACAGGTATAGCCCATGCTAGCACCTTTCCACAGATTGTTCCATGGTAAATTGAGTTGCCATGAGCTCTATACACATGGTGCACTATGAAACAAATCCCCTGCACACCTTGGGGTCCCCATCATATTTGGATTGAAGCACTAGACATAGATTCGTTCCAAGGGCAGATGCTGCAGTCAGTGGTGGTGATGGAGGCACAGGCAGAAATTGTTGAGCCACAAGGAGTTGCTGCATTTGTTAAGACTGCTAGACAATCTACTGACTCTGCTGGGCGACTACTCTGGAGATCTCACACACATCTGCCACCTTACCGGGATTCATGTTTCAAGCCTACTGTAACGGCTGAGATAGTGGATCCACTGGACCACAGCAAACAATGAGCTTGCTATGGCCGGTGACCCCCAGGTGGCTACCCCTGGTTTGGCATTTTTGCGGTGGTGGGCAAGGTGCAACAGGAAGCAAAATAGGTAGGACACAGTGGCGTAGCTATAGGGGTCGCCGGGGTCGCCATGGCGACCGGGCCCCTACGCTAGGGGGGCCCGCACGGCCCCCCTTGCCACTTGTGACAGTGTCACTTTAAGCATCCCGAGAAGCTGCGGCTGCGCAGCTTCTCGGGATGCACAGATCGCTTTGATGTTCCGCCCGCACAGTGAGCGGGCGGAACATTAAAGCGATCAGAATACAGGAGAAGGACCTGTCAGCGTCCTCCTCCTGTATTCTCTCCCATAGGCTGCCGGCACTTCATACCAGCAGCCTATGGGAGGCCGGGCCGTGACCTCTCCGGCAGGCGTGAGGATGTGACGTCATCACGTCTGCCGGAAGTTCCGTCCCTGCGGCTCGCAAGATGGAGCCCGAAGAGGAGGAGGAGAGCTGCTGCCTGCAGCTATACAGCGCCGATTAGGTGAGTAGGATGTTTGTTTTTTTAGGGGCACCTCTGGGGGCATTATTAGTATATGGGGGCACCTCTGAGGGCATTATTAGTTCTTGGGGGCACCTCTGGGGGCATTATTATTGTATGGGGGCACCTCTGGGGGCATTATTATTGTATGGGGACACCTCTGGGGGCATTATTATTGTATGGGGGCACCTCTGGGGGCATTATTAGTTCATGGGGGCAACTCTGTGGGCGTTATTAGTTCATGGGGGCCACCTCTGGGGGCATTATTAGCTCATGGGGGCACCTCTGGGGCATTATTAGCTCATGGGGGCACCTCTGGGGGCATTATTAGTATATGGGGGCACCTCTGGGGGCATTATTATTGTATGGGGGCACCTCTGGGGGCATTATTATTGTATGGGGGCACCTCTGGCGGCACTATTAGTTCTTGGGGGCACCTCTGGGGGCATTATTAGTATATGGGGGCACCTCTGGGGGCATTATTATTGTATGGGGGCACCTCTGGGGGCATTATTAATTCATGGGGGCAACTCTGTGGGCGTTATTAGTTCATGGGGGCCACCTCTGGGGGCATTATTAGCTCATGGGGGCACCTCTGGGGGCATTATTAGCTCATGGGGGCACCTCTGGGGGCATTATTAGTATATAGGGGCATCTCTGGGGGCATTATTATTGTATGGGGGCACCTCTGGGGGCATTATTAGTTCATGGGGGCACCTCTGGGGGCATTATTAGTTCATGGGGGCCACCTCTGGGGGCATTATTAGCTCATGGGGGCACCTCTGGGGGCATTATTAGTTGATGGTGGCAACTCTGGGGGCATTATTAGCTCATGGGGGCACCTCTGGGGGGCATTATTAGTATATGGGGGCACCTCTGGGGGCATTATTAGTTCATGGGGGCACCTCTGGGGGCACTATTAGCTCATGGGGGCACCTCTGGGGGCACTATTAGCTCATGGGGGCACCTCTGGGGGCGTTATTAGTTCATAGGGGGCAACTCTGGGGGCATTATTAGTTCATGGGGGCACCTCTGGGGGCATTATTAGTCCATGGGGGCACCTCTGGGGGCATTATTAGCCCATGGGGGCACCTCTGGGGGCATTATTAGCTCATGAGGGCACCTCTGGGGGCATTATTTGTTCATGGGGGCACCTCTGGGGGCATTATTAGCTCATGGGGGCACAGCAGGGAATCCTACATACAGGGGGCATCCCACATTCCTACTCACTTTACTGCACATTACACCAAACAGTGCAGTTACTATGGGAGCCTACAGGAGGGAGGAAGGGAAGGAAGTTGCTAGAAATGTGCGGAGCCTAAATTGTTTGTCTCGCAGGTTCTAAGGGGATGAAACGTATCTGGAAGGAATCATCTTGGAGGACTGAGCCGGATGGAGAGGAAAAGGGAAAGTGACGCCTCAGATCAAAGAAGACATCACCGGTGAGTCACTGTATGACGGTTTTCTTATTTTGTAGAACATCATTTAGTAGGGGTGCCCCGAGGTGGAAAAGGTTGGGAAGCACTGCGCTAATTTGTCCCGCTGCGCCCGCTGGCACATGCTGTCATCTGATTGGGCCTCTTACCTAATCAGATGACAGCAAGTACCAGCGCCCCCTCCTCCAGACATCTGCCTTGGCGGCCCAAGCTGTGTCCTATGGCCGTATCTTTACCGCGTTGAGCTCCAGCTTGTGCTGCATCTACATTATCTGTACTCAGAGATATCACTGTGTTATCTGTGGTGTTACATAGGACTGCAGGGGACATCTACTACATGATCTGTACTTAGAGATATCACTGTGTTATCTGTGGTGTTACATAGGACTGCAGGGGACATCTACTACATTATCTGTACTCAGAGATATCACTGCTTTATCTGTGGTGTTACATAGGACTGCAGATGACTACTACATTATCTGTACTCAGAGGGATATCACTGTTATCTGTGGTGTTACATAGGACTGCAGGTGATATCAGGTGACTTCTCCAGGTTGCAGAAGTTCAAACTTCATCATGCCTTGCTGACAGTTTATTATGGGAGTTGTAGCTTTGCAGCATGTGGCTCTTCAGGTTGCAGCACTACAACCCCCATCGTTTCCAACTGGCAGTTCATGATGAGAGTTGTAGTTTTTCAGCTGGAGAGTCAAAGATTGGAATACAATGATTAGACAATGACACAGTACAGTCCATTAATTATAGGGGGCAGTAGTGCAGTACATGAGGTGGAGGCAGTGACAGGGCATTAGAACATGGTGGCACATTAGAGTAATTGGATATAACGTTAGATAGGACTTTGCCTGATCGGGGTGAGATGGGGGGGCCCCAAGCTAACATTTTGTACCAGGGCCCATCAGCCTTTAGCTACGCCCCTGGTAGGACAGCAGCATTAGACTGTTCAACACGGGCAGGGACATGGAAGAAAACACGCCCAGGTAACCCATTATGGGTCAGGGACACAGAGGGTTTAGCAAGGTAGCCATGACAAGGCTGTGCTTAAATACATGCACATAGCAGCCAATTAAAAGCACACTAACCTTTTAAATTTTACTGAGCCAGCGCACGCGTGCCCTAGGAGGCGTGCCAGCAAAGAGGTAACAGAGCAGAAGCGGGGACAGGTAAGCAGACCCGTGGAGGGGCTGGACTGCAGACAGACCTGTGCTCCAAAATCTGGGACGCGGCATCCGCGCAGCAGTTGAGGAGGTGGAGCAGGGACGGCTGTGGCCCAAGGTACGGGTTGCAGCCACGTCCGTGACACAAGTTAAACATTTTTTCAAATACATTTACCAAACTTACCTCCTTCTACTGATATATCCCCTACTGCCCTCCTATTTTTGACAGTTTATTGTCTAGGTTATCAACCACCACTCTGGTGTAATTGTCTGGTGTAATCTGGCTGGTTTATATATAGCTATAGTATTCTTTTTTATACACTGAGTATTATACAGTATATATACACTATGGTCCAGATTTATCAAATTGTAAAATAGAAACTGGCGTAAACTACCTACAGCAAAATCAGTCCGACCTACTGTACTCAAAAACCTAGAAAATGAGCTGTCAACACTAGGGGATAAAGAGCAGACATAACAGGTGAAGGGGGCAAGTTTGCTAAATAAATGTATATGTAAAATTATTTAACTTGACGAATCCTACAAGTTTCACTACATTAGCTGAGATGGAAATACCTTATAATAATAGTATACATCTTGGCTGCGGTAATTAAAGGAGAAGTCTGGGCAAAACATGTATGTTATTGCCCAACAAAAATTATAGGAATTCTTAATATACACTAATTATGGGAAATGCACATCTACTATATACATATACAATTATTGCTGTATTCCTTCATTCCAGGTTGAAGTCTTCTATTCCTAGCAAAAGTGGTGACATCACGACCTCATACGGAGGTGCGGGCTGGGCTGTGCAGGAGCGTGAAGCAGGGTTACCTCCAGTAACAGCACCAGTGTGGGATTTTAGAGAGACCACCGGGAGGATGTGACATGTAAATCATCTTTATCCCGATGGTCTCTCTCCTGTCACTGCATCGGAGCTGTTATTATTTGTATTGTGTGGGCGGCCAGTAGACCTGCATAGACGACTGCTCTCCTCTTCTTCATCAGACCTGTCAGCCCGTGGTCCAACCATGCTGCCCATGTAGCTTACCTCGCCCAGCAGTCGTCTATGCAGATCTACTGTGATGTGGAGCCAATCACTCTTTTGGCTGTAGGCAGCACTGTGCTTCTGGCCACAAGAGAACACTCCCCCCCCCCTCAGTGCTCTGGCACAGGAGTGATGTGGAAGCACTAAGTGGCAGGGGGAGGGCCCAATCAAAAGTTTGCTATGGGGCCCAGTCATTTCTTATTACGCCCCGGGTTTTGCTTCTGTGATTGCAATCATTTCTTGCCACTCTTGTTTCTCTTGTTCCTCTCTGTGTGTGGCTAGGATGTTCAGGGCTGGTCCAATCACTCCTGGGGCAGATTCCGGACATTCAATAAACAGTTCTTTAGCCCAGATTTCAGTGCTTGCATTAATCTTTTTTGAGCTTGCTGGAGTTTTCTCCTGTCTTTCATATCTTGTATATTCTGATCCTCTATTGCTCTTGACTATTCTCCCAGTTCTTATTTTGTATTTCGTTGTCCAGGGTTCTGACCCTTGGTTTGTTTACCATATTTATTTGTTTGTTTTGGGTTTTCACCTTTGACGCAGGGAGGGCACGTCGCCCAGTTGTCCAGTACCACTTAAAATAGTTGTGGTAAGTAGGTAGGGAAAGCTGGGTGGGTCTAGCTTTAGGGCCCACTGTCCTTCTCTCCCCATTCCCTCCTAGTTGTATGTCAGCAGCTGTTGGCATTACATCATCTGTATATTTCCTGGATGTTACTACCACTGACAACTTTACAACAGGAAGCTTTAGTGCCAGTCAATATTGTAAACCTCAGGTAGTTACCACCCAGGGCTTCCTCTAATTATACACTTTAGGCTACATGCTGTCATGATATTGACACACATCTTGTTCAGAGGGGCGTATTGTAAAAATATACTTTACATGGCTAAAGCAATAACTGATTCTAAACCAAGGAATCATTACTTATGTTAATTGAAACATATTTAAAATGTACAGGCATTTATTTAAAGGAATCATTTGAGAGATATAAACTCTCTAATCTACCATGTGCCTGCTTTGTTTTCAGAATCTGTTGCCTTGGCTACGGATTGCCGGGCATCCACTAATGGTGTTTAACACAGAGAGATTAATCTGACAGATTTTTTAAGCCAAAGACAGGAATGGATTTGAAATTAGGATGGATCCCAATCTTTCCTTTAGGACCTGTTCTCTGTTTATAGTCTATTCCTGGCTTTGGCTTCAAAGATCTTTCAGATAAATCTCTCTGTGTAAACACACCATAAGTCACTCATGCTCAGTTCAACTGCAGTCTCTTGATCTATCCCTTTAGTACTGGCAGCTGATTTTCACATGCAAGGTGGATTGTGTGAAAGTGTCTGCACTTTTGCATGTTGCCCATTTGTTCTCCTTTACATATATGTATGTAGTAGCCATCTGATTTCACTTTCTTTGCCGCAAGACACAACCCATTTAAGGTAATGATTTGAATCTATTGAATGTTATTAGGTGTGATATGTTGTTTTTTTTTGTACTTTTTGTTATCCCTGCATTCTCCTTTGGCATTTTAAGTCATGGGGAGCGCCACCTTGTTCTAGCCTTCACGTTTATGTATATAAGATAGTATTGTGATACTCTTTGGTTATGCTATGATTAACAATGATCATAGTTAAAAGCACATTGGACTTTCATTTGCATTTTTTATGAACTTTCCCTGTGTAGGATTTAAGACTTGTTAGGCAGGGTTCACACCATGATTTGTGCCTCTGAGGTACAGTTATGTCGGGAGACTGTATAAAGGACATGAGAACTTATCCCTGCCTATTCATTTCAAAAGCCTGAGCTTAGTCAGCTTGTGACCAGATTTGATTTAGAGTTTTATATCAAACTGAAAGCAAAAGACTGGTTGTAAGGGGTTAACCAAAGATTATGCATGAACTCCGTGAGATAGTCCCTTTTTATAGAGTTCCTGTTTACAAACAAGGTACGGCCATGTAGGATGTCCCTCAGAAACCCTTCATATTCTTATTCAGATAATGCTTTATACAAGTACGGATGCTTCACAAGTCTTCTGACTTACCACTCCGTGTTTCCTGCCCCTACCCCTCCTTTTTTCCTGTCCTAGTACCACCTCCCATAAGACAATGGTGGACTGGGGGGGAAATGATGCTGGAGCAGTTGCAGATTGCCCTCTAAGATTTTGAGGGGGCTCAAGCCAGCATTATGGCCTCTGTAGGACTGCTGCATGCTCAGAAAAGCCAGATAGCCTCAGTTGGACTGCTACGCACTGGAAGGCCTCAGTAAGACTGCTGCATGCGCAGGAAAGCTGGACTGCTGAACCCTGGTCCGGTAAGTGTCAATTACTAATGTTGTTAATGTCCGTACACCACTTTGACTCCCAGTATCATGGTGGTAGTGGATCATGTTGAACTGCCTCCTCTTTCCATGCCAGAATCAGTAGCCTTTTTTAGTAGCTGGGCATTGGTGGAAAGGGCCATGGTGGCATATCCTCCTTTTCCCCAGTCCACCCCATAAGGACTCATGGATGGCCGGGGGTAAGCACCCCGCTTACAAGCACCTGCACCATGCTACCAGCCGGTCGCCATATTTTTCTCAACTCTAGTTCCACTTTCTCCCAGGTGCAGAGACACAGCTCCCTATTGGTGGAAACACAGGGGTGGAGATGCCGCTTTCTACCGGTGTTTTAGCAGGCCTTTCTTGTTCTGGTTTTGATGCATTTTTTTTTTTGGGGGGGGGGGGGGGGGGGGGTTGATGTCGCCAAAAGTGCAAGAAGAAATTATCCAAAGAGCTGCTTCTGCCACTAAAATTAATGAGCCATTAAAAATATTTTTTGCCAAAATTGTACGCTGTTTTCGCTGATGATGATTGGTCCCACTAGTGTAGCTGCCAAAATTCGATGAACCTTTTAAACTGAACTTTTGCCCATCTCTACCCCTTTTAATAAAGATTGGATTTTTAAAATCTTTTTGGAGCTGGACACCACAAATCTTCTGTTGCAAGCATTTAATTTGGACAACTACTCCAATGTTTTAATGCCTGGAAGCTGGAGTGCAAGTTGTGCTGGGACCTGTGGTGTTTTGGTCTTCCATACTGTGATGGACCTTATAGTAAAACCTATATCTCTTGATCAGGCAGAAAAGATTTTGAAATTCACAACACCATTAAAGGGGAAGATTCTGATAATATGAAAGAGTTGCTATTTATTCAATTTTCTGATATACATATAAAATTGTTCATATCACTATTAAATCTCAAAAGCAGGGACTGTTATAGCTACTAACACTGTCACTTTTATGACTTCCTTTCTAAACATACTTAGAACAACTTAGTAAGACTCACTTGTCTGTGAATTCATGACTTGCACTACATTGGAGAGTGACACAATATGCAGCATGATCACTGCCAAGACTGCCATTTCCCGGCTCCCTTGTGAGTCACAGTGGCTGGCCAGATATTTATGAATGGCTCTCACACCCGCTGCTGCCATAGCCACCCTCCAGGTCTCATGACTAACAGGTTACCCGGCCACGGGCTAAATGCAAGTCCAGGAAACACGACCTTTCTTAGCATGCACACAGAGAAGACCATAATTATTTCCTTGTTAGTCATTTGCCAACCATTGTCTCACCAATGATCTTCTGTCATCTGGTCACCCTCCTTTGTATTACACAGCTTGTATGGCTGATTTATAGCATTTAGCTGCTTGTGCCTCTGAAATGTGACTATTTTGTTTTCTTCTTTGCGTATAAGAACACCTATCAGTCAGTGTTTGTGTTTTACTTGAATAAACAGTAAAGAGATAGGAAGAGATGATCATGTTAAAAGAAAGAAAAAAATCCTAAAAACTCTAAAATGCCACCGGAGGAAAAAATGCTATACAAGAAGAGAAGGTGGGAGCTACTAGAAGTCTCTAAATGGGATGCTGCCAATGTCCTTATACCAGAACATATACCAAACAAGACAGAAAGACAAAAAATGGCGCACCCGCAATATGATAATGAAAAAATCTGATATCTTTATTCTCAAAACACATAAACAAAGCAGCAAATGGACATACACTTAAAAACACCTAAAAACCCAATCCGGGTAAACCATCACAGGGAATACTCGTAATAATATACGTGTCCCTCTAGCCGCAGCCCCAATAGCAAATAAATGTCAGGGTCTACGACTCAATTGTTTAGACAGGATACAGGGCCTGACATTTATTTGCTATTGGGGCTGCGGCTAGAGGGACACGTATATTATTACGAGTATTCCCTGTGATGGTTTACCCGGATTGGGTTTTTAGGTGTTTTTAAGTGTATGTCCATTTGCTGCTTTGTTTATGTGTTTTGAGAATAAAGATATCAGATTTTTTCATTATCATATTGCGGGTGCGCCATTTTTTGTCTTTCTGTCTTGTTTGGTATATGTACCGGAGGAAAAAATAACACAAAATAGGCACCTGGAAATCTGAAAGATAAAGGCAAAAAAGAGAGAAAAATACTTTTACATTTTATTTGCTCTTACCATTTTGTATGTTTCTATCTTCACATTTGTATTTGTTGTAATTCTTATTTGTTACTTCTTGCTTTTATTATCATCCGTATTCAATTTTTTCTGTTTT
Organism: Dendropsophus ebraccatus; assembly: GCF_027789765.1. Taxonomy (NCBI): domain Eukaryota; kingdom Metazoa; phylum Chordata; class Amphibia; order Anura; family Hylidae; genus Dendropsophus; species Dendropsophus ebraccatus. Next base: position 83,230,859 of record NC_091461.1, on the reverse strand, counting down.
TTTTAATTTTATTTTCCTTCTATAACGTTGAGCTTTCCTGGGTCAGTGCATTATGTTCTTTTACATCTCGGTATATTAATTAAGAAAGAAAACACCCCACCCATGGCCTTAGGGTCTCTTTTGTATTTACAGTTGAGGAGTTGAAGAATGGGGTTGAATGTCTGTTTCATTCATATAACTAGAAGAAAAAGCAGAATCAAATACTTGCTTTCTATCTAACTAGTAACATTTTTGTAGGAACAGACATTAAATAATGCTATCACTGTGATTTACCCATATGTAGTCACCCACAACAACCAGTAAAAGATTCCAACTAATGTTTTGCTGCAAGGAAAAGAATCATTTTATTGGTCACACTTTTTTTTGCATTTTCATATATGCTTATCAGTGAGCCACTCTTTTGGGATCCATGATATGTTGATAAAAAGTATAAGTTGTGGCATATTAGGAGAAGGGGATAAAAGTGACACAAACCTATATATTAAAACAGATGGTCATTGTGTGGGACAACATACAGGTCATTACAGAACAACCTGTGACTTTTTCACCTGGATAGTTCCTGTTTCCCTGTCTGAGTATTAGGAGAAGGAGAGAGGTCTGTGTTTGGATATCTCAACTTATTATGCCATTAAGTGTATATCATATAAGGACCTGTGTATGCTCAAGAGATACGTTTTTGTGAATTGTAGACAAGCCAAGAAAGCATATGCCTACATTGAGACAGGGCCATTAATTAGCCATGCCTGTCTTGCCTTCTTGTTCCCTTTCACCTCTCAGCTTCTCATAGACTGATAACTTTTTTTCCTTTCTCTCCCTCCCTTTCTTCCTTTTCACTTCCTCTCTCTCTCTTTTTTTCTGTGGTTACTTATATGACGTCAGGGGAGAGGCTCCAATTCTCTCTCCCTCCCAAAAATTCCTGCTTCCCCCCCTCCTTTCTCTTCCATTCGCTTTCTCCTCCTCTCCCTCCCCCTCCCACAGATCACCCAGTCTGGCTTTAAAGGAAGGTAGGAGCAAGAAATGGCACTCTGTGCCCTGGCTAGAAAACAGAGAGCTGGGCTACCAGCAACCAGCAACCACTAACTTTCCTGAGCCTCGACATGCTGCTTATCACAGGTACCCAATTTCCTCAAACTTTTCTATACATCTTTATTCCTTGCTGTGCATCTGGCTGGGCCGTCTCAGTCTGCACCTCCATCTCAATACTTTCTGACTTATTCCCTCTTCCTTTCTCGCACTCGTCTCTTCCTCCTTCATCAGTCTTCTGTCTTGAGAGCACTCTATGTCTTCATCACAAGTATTCTTTAAAGCTGTTGCATATTTTATTCATTGTTCTCAAAGTATGTTCTTGTCACAAACCTAGCTTGTGTGACTGTATGAGTTCTCTTGTCAAACAGCTTTTAACTTTTATGTATAAAGCTAAAACATATTCTACAATGTTTTTCCATTTGAGGAATTAGTACACAATATTGATAATATTGCGTCAGTAATGTATTGCAGTGAAATGATACAGCCAACCCTGCCCAGTAGAGAATACTGTGTCCTTGCAGTACTCCCAGGCAAGTTGTTATAAAAATGACCTTTATTTCAACTTCTATGACTTTGCTTTCAGTTACATTTACTGTGCAAGTATATACATATTAATAATAATACACATGGTGACACTACAAACACATAAGGACCCATGAAATTTGGTAGAAAATTAGGTGTCTGAAAAGGAAAAAATAAAAGGTGTAGGAGACATAATAAATGCTCTGTGTCATTTGAGGGTGAAACATGAGAAAGGCCCTAGAGACAGACACTTGTAGAAAAGTGTCAATATCAAAGACAGATTGTGACATCTCTCAAAGTTCCCCACCCTGAGCATTGACAGACAACACTCTGCACACAGCTTACCTAACATGCTGGGTTCACCACCCCCATCTTATCCTGATTGTATGTTTTATTTCATTCTACTGCTGGTTAACATGAAATTTCTTTCCACCTTGGTACATTTCATCTGACTTTTTTGTTTGGCTTTAATTCTTCTCATCTGCATTTAGCCTTCTGTCAGCATATACCTGGGATTTCATAACTTTTTTTTCTACCTGGGATAGACTGCTTTTAATCAGCTCTTTGCAGTCTCTTCTCTGATTTGCCTTTCCTACCTATTTCTGAGGTCTTCTACCTTTTCCAATTTCTTCCAAATTCTTGGCATGTCCTTTTTCCATTTACTCATCTTGGTATTATCATGTGCTCTTAACTATCACATTCCTCATTATTATCTGCAACTTCCCTTTTTTAGCATGCCCCTCAGCTTCTCTCTGTCCATCTTTCACTATTTTTTTTAACACAACCCTTGTTCTATTGACTATTTCTATTTTTGTTTTGCTTTTTTCAACCTAAGGTAAATGTCCTCCTATGTCTTTCAATGTGTATAAAATTGTAAAGATTGTCCATCAGTATAAAATAGTTTAAGGAAACATACTGAAATGTATAAATTGTGCCACAAACTAGGAATAAAACAAGGCCTACGTTTCTACCTTTTATGAAACCATCTATGGTTCATTGATGCGTTTGTCAGTTGTAAACTTGTATTGACCTTTTTTTCAACTCAAATGAGATTTTCTTTTCTGGAATTCCTCTGGAATGATTTTGTTAGTTGTACAAAGTTTCTTAATTCTTCTATAACTTATGATGAAAAGTTCTTGGACTATGTTGTATTCGGCTATACATAGTTTTGCTCAAGAGTAGCTACATAGACACATTTATCTGGCCTTTTTATACTGCCCTTCAGACTTCTGTGTTGTCCTCTTACATTGTTTTTGCCATTTTGGTGAATGTTTTCTATATCTTGCTTTTTTATTACTTGTCCCTTTTTTAGCTTGTTTCCTCTCATTTCTACAAACCTCACATGTGCTTTCTATTACAAGTAAAAACAGAGTTCAGAACCAAAATAGAGAGATAGACGTGTCAAAGAAAATACGTAATGAGAAAATAGGTCAATGGATTTATTTATTTTTAATTATTGTCAAAATTCCATGTCAGTGACTTCATAATTATAGTTGTTTGCATACAGATTTAAACTTTAAGCTAGGCGCGCTAGATACATAGAGTAGATGAGTAATGTGAAACTAGTATTTCATGGGATGCTTTTCATATGCAAAAAAATACAGTATACGTAAAAATACATATTTTTGAAATTATGAGTACAAGATACCTTAATGTCCCTAGATACTCACACATGAAGATATAGTATGATCAGTATGTTACATAAAAAAGAAAAAAAATTATACCTTAAAGTTAATATATGTCCTAAGCGAAGATATCTATTTTCTTATAAATCCATTTATTTTCAACAGTAATGTAGTGACCTAGGTTACAATAAAACCATGTTATCACATTTTTTTTGTAGGTTTCATTCATAATTGTTTTTTTTTAAACAATCTTTTCTCAATTTTCAAGCTATAGGTGTTGCATGCAAACTATGCATCAATAAAATTATTTAACCTATGTGGCCTTTAAAAATCAATTCCGCAATACTGGAACTATGTCTGAATTGATAATTACATAGGCCAGCACTTGGCAGTCATATATTCCTATTATAATGTGGCTTTTCATCTCTGAAATAAGAATTGAACAAAGAATCGCAGATATACATTTTATAAATTATTCATGTGTCTTACTAAGAAACAGAAATGAAAATTCACGCTGGAGAAAAATCTACCTTAAAACAACTTTGCTGTTTCTCAAGTGTAATATTCACTGTCAAAGAGGTCGGGATCTCAGAAATGATTATTTTGATTGTAATAATCATGATCATTTATTTTGAATTATTTCTGTTGCCTTGTACTTAAAACAGAGTATATAATTGTTACATGTTTCATTTCAAGTCTATTTGATATTTACTGGCCATTTTCGCACTGATTTTAATGTTCTTTTTTTTTTTTTACTTTTTTTTTTTCTGCTTGGCCTCTTTACTGTCATTTCACTTTATTTTATATTCATAACTATACTTTCTGTTTTCAACCTGTACTTGTCACTTGAATAACTAATTTCTTGCTGACCCATCTCTCATAACCCTCTGTATTTTAAGAGGGCTCCCAAAGAGTCCTATATGCTATGCTGGTATCTCTCTTGCATGCAGTTTCAATTGATGCTCTAAACATAACAGACCCTCTCGCTCGAACTTCAATTCAAAAAAGCTACGACCTCACAAAATACCTGGAACACCAACTGCGCTCTCTGGCTGGACCATATGTGAGTAGTATCTTCTTTTACTATTTTGCTTCCACTTTTTTTTTTTTATTTGCCAGTTGTTGGCCAATTAAGTCCTGTATATAGTTAGTGACATGAAACCTAATATTTTTGGAGGTTTTAACACCAAACTCCTTTCCTGGCTTATTGTATACAGAGAGACTTAAACTACTTCTTTGCTATACTGAAAGATGACATTTTTACTGATACTGAAAGCTGACTTTGGTTTCAAACTGAAAAAGGATAATTTACTCTGTAAATGTAGCTTGATAAAAAAAAAACTTAAGGCATAAAATCAGGATATAAGAGGAAATGTAAGATGCAAACAATTGTGGAAACAATTTAAAAATTATAAGTATCATTATAATATTAGAGAGTGACAAAGGTTGTATATGAAGATTAAAAGGTTCTCTGGTAAAGGCAAACTGGTTAGAATGCAACAGCTATTGTATCAACCTCTCTGCTTTCTACAATGCTCCATCAACCACACAGCCACCTACACAGACTATGATGGCAATACCACACCCATGTGGAGGAGTCGGCAGCCTTATTTTGGGGTGTGGTGCTCCTATGTAGCTTATCCAGATGGCTTGTGTGGCTTCCTCCATATGATAGTGCACAAAAACTTAGAATGGGCTTTAACATATATATGTTTGTTTAAGGGTACAAACCCACTTGACGTATTTGCTGCGTGAATCAGTCTTAAAAATAAGCAGGCAAAACGCAGGTTGGCTTTATACAATTGTTCTGCGTTAAAATACGCAACTGCGTGTTTTTGAAGCGTGAAGCTTGTTGTTAGCAAAGCATCAGTTGTTAACAACCTGTGCGAAAAACGCATGTAGCTTCACGCTTCAAAAATACGCAATTGCGTATTTTAACGCAGAACAATTGTATAAAGCCAACCTGCGTTTTGCCTGCTTATTTTTAAGACTGATTCACGCAGCAAATACGTCAAGTGGGTTTGTACTCTATGAGTGTGAATGTCTTTACCACAACTATCTATATTCATGATACCATGATGGGTCATTTTGTGAGTGTTGCAAAATGCCAGTGCTTCCAACCTGATGAGAAAGCAAATATGTGTGCAGACCCACAGGATTAATTGTGTGATCTAAAACATGGGTATAGCTATCCTATGGATTTATTCTAGCCATTCCACATGTTTGGTTAACACTTTATGGTTAGGATACTAGAATTTACATTGTGCTCTATATATGCTGATGATTTTAAATAATTCTTTTAATATATATGACTGTAAATAATTACCACGGTTTTCAGAACTTGCATGGTTACTGTTGTTTCAAGCAACTTCCTTCCATTTAATTATCCATATGATGTTTTAACATACATTCATTCTGTTACCATAAAAGACTACTTATCCCAGAAAAAGGCTATAAAGCTTTGGTTTTAAGGTCATCACCCCTCCACAAATTGCTGTGCACTGGCCGTCAAGCAGGGAGGAGATCGCGCTGCCATGCACTCCTCTCCTCACTCTGTGTCTATGAGAACTGGAAGTACCTATAGTCCTGCATGGACATCTACAGTAGATCATGTGACACAGAACCGTGAGTAAACTCACTAAGTTTGTACTTCTCAGGACTTGTTCTCCTGATCATTTGTGGTCTAAACACCCCGATTGATTGAAACTTTTGTTATGTCTCTATGACATATCAAAAGTTTTTGTTAATGACAGGTATGTTTTAAAAGGGTTTTCCAATTTAAACTTACTTGTCTCCTGTGTCCACTTATCTTGTGAGTTCCTTAGGGCGATACTGTAGAGTTATTAAGAAAATCCTTGTGTTGAGGTGATGTGGACACAAGGATCTTTTGATACACCAATACAAGGCTGGATCATGTTTCACTAGTACAGTTTTTATATGTTAGTTTTTGGATCTGAGTTGTGAAATGTGTCAGTACCAGATGCTTGCTTAACGCATTATATCACTAAACGTACATGCTTTGTTAATAAAGTGCACCTTTATTACCTTCATATAACCAGGAAACTTAATGTACCATATGCTGTAAATGTATCTTAGCCTTATCTATAATACTTATGCATACTGTACTTTCTTCTGTTAGTTTTTTTTTTTGTGTACGGATTATCTGAGATACAGTAATATACAGTAGTATATTGATCCCTACTAAAGAAAAACAAAAACCAACATTGGGTTGTTATGTGGTACTGAAGGTTTAACGTGGCCCCTAGTGACCTAGGATATGCACCATTGTTGTATATAAGGGGTATTGAAATAAATAAGGATCTGTCCAGGATAAAATTATGTTTAGGTATGCTGTGGAGAGATGTCCACTGCCGTCAGAGATTTCAAAACATCCTGTCACTTGCTGTTCCCTCCGACAATGAAAGCTCAGCAAAGCCAGTATAGGGCCTATGCTAAGCTTCCACTTCTTGTGGGAACCGCACGTTACAGAATGTTTTGAATTAGCTGACAGTGGTGGAGAATGGGCGCCCCAGAATCTGGCAGGGCTGAAACAGCAGTTAAGTATATATCACTAATATCTCAGCCGCCACCCTGGCAGCTTAGTTAAATGCAATTTTATCCTGGACAACCCCCTACAATTTAAAGGGAACCAATCAGCCCGTTTGGGCTGATATGGTTCCCTTGAGAATTGTATAAAGCACCTGGAGCGGCCCCGGCACGTACCGCGGCCGCAGCAGGTGCTTTGTAACAGAGAAAATGACTTTTATTCCCCGGCTCGTGACTAGATACCGCGGGGAAGTAGTCATGGTGGGCGGCTCCCCGCTCGTATCTAGTCACTGCGCTCTGCCTGTCAGCGCGCTCAGAGGGGATGATTGACATGCAGAGAGGTCCGTTACTGGCCTCTCTGCCTGTCAATCATCCCGCCGAGCGTGCTGACAGGCAGAGCGCAGTGACTAGATACGAGCGGGGAGCCGCCCACCATGACTACTTCCCCGCTCGTATCTAGTCACGAGCCGGGGAATAAAAGTCATTTTCTCTGTTATAAAGCACCTGCTGCGGCCGCGGCCGGTACGTGCCGGGGCAGATCCAGGTGCTTTATACAATGCTCAAGGGAACCATATCAGCCCTAACGGGCTGATTGGTTTCCTTTAATATGTAGAAAAGTATAAGAAAGTATAAGAAAGTTATATGTTAAGATGTTTTTTTTTTTTTACCTCACACATTTTTTTGCTGTGCCTAGTGGAAGGGAAGCAAGGAAGGGATTGAGCAGCATAATGCAGAAGGAGAGGTGTTACAGAACAGAGTACACCAATGTCACTAACACAACTCTTTGGTGCTTTAAGGCAGGGATGAATGCATGAATTTGGAGTCTCAGACTAAACATACAAAGAAAGTGCTACACTATATACACCATACGCTTGTGGTGATATACGAGTTTTGGACATGACAGATTCTCTTTAATAAACTCTTAAGCCCCTATTACACTGGGCGATGATGAGGAGCAAACGAGCTCTGTCAACCCTCACTTTCTACTCGTTCCCCGCTCCCTAGGGTAAGAGCTGGGGGGGGGGGGGGGGGTTGTCACGAGGAGCTGCCTGGGTGATCTCTAAATCGTCCGGGCAGCCCATAAAAGATAGCTGCGGTCTGCTGCCACCACTTCTGTTTCATGGAGCGTCCGCAGCAGATCGTCGCTATCTTAGTCGTTTGTTTTTCAACATGTTGAAACACAATGACAGACAACGATCAGCCAACATCGTTCATGTACTTATCTGTAGTTAGCTAAATGTTCTTGAACAATTACACAAGTGTACTTTTAATGACTTTTTGCCATCGAGGATCATATCATCTGACAAGCCTCTGTTGTAATTTGAACTAGGCGGGCCCAATCTAAGTGTTCATGCAAAGGCTTTAAGGGTTTACAATAGTTCTTTTGGGCAATGTCATCTCTATGTTATATTAATATCTCTCCATAGACCTTTCATGTGCGCTAATCCGCACTGTGACTCATAATAACATTTTATAGGATTACATAATAACCGCTGTGTATAAGCTACAGATTCACAGCATCTCATTGCCTTGTATGTTGCCGGTTGATTTTACAAAATGTGCAGAGTATACTTTGGAAAAACATCCCTCAAATGTTGCAAAAATGGTCTTGGCCAAGTAATAGAAATAGGCACTAGGCATACCTCGGAATGCAACCATATACAGTATGTTTTGAAACAAGGTAAAGTTTATTACAGTCAACATTCTACATGTTTTTTTTCACTCTCCTAAATTCCTTTTCAGTAAGGTAATTCTTGTTGCTTATGGCTATCATTGTTAAGTTTCAACAGTCTGCCTCATTGTGTTGGTGATTCTTTTGACAACAGAGGGTAGTATGTCAGTCTTCCTAGTATTAGCCATACTTAGAGTTTCTCATATTATCCCTTAAAGCAACTATTACGATCACAGTAAAGATGTCCTTATACATGCAAAATGTACACTAAAAATACCCAGTGCCTTCCTTTATGACCTTGTTGCCATGGATAATCCAATTCGTAGTCACTTCTTCATGATATATGAGGGGCACTAGATTCCCACACTATCCTTGCTTTATCTGTTTAATTATTGCCTGCATACACAAATAAAGATTATTGTGGTGATCAGGGGTTGCCAGGTGGCGTAGATAAGCTGGCCAAGATGGTGTACCCGAGACACTTGTCATGGTGGCCAGGAGTGGTATGTGCCTACCCCTGGATGTGCCAACAAACACTTTTTAGTTAGAACTGGTGCAGGTGTAGTGTGAGGAAAACCAAGATTTTGGGGAACTTAAACAGGAACAAGTTTACTGTAGGAATCATTTTGTAGAGCAGTATACAATACAGAGTATTTTCACCAATACAATGCAATACAGGCAATAGTCTGCCTCACAGTTTCCTTAGTAATAATAGCAAACAAATATATTCAGCTTCTTGTTGGTTGAATCAGACAGAAATAGATAAACTCTTGACAAGAATCCTTGAGCCAGGTACTTGGGTTATGGAGTATAATACTTGTGAGAATCTCAGTTTCTCACTAGAATCAGTCTCTAGGTGCGCGGGACTTGTAGTTAAGACTTGTAGCTGAGGAAAGGGGGTTACCATGGGGTCTGGCCTACGTAGTAACAGAACTCTGCTTTGCTGACCTGACTGAAGATGACTAAGTAGAAGAATAACCCATACTCGGTCAGTCAGGAGAAGTGTTGCCAGAAGAGATCACGGAGTGCTGCAACTAAGAACACAGGCCCTAAGCCTATACAACCGGGGAACACCTAATCCCTCAAGATTACCTGAGTAGGCCAAGTTAAGATCAATGGAGTCTGGGACTTTACAGCACTTTGCTCCACTGGGGATAAGGACTTCCTAAATAGCATAACTGAAGAAATGGTCACCTCCAGACGTAAGCAAGGTTTATCCCTTTTTAGGTAGTTGCCCCTTGCTAGGTTTTAGCACTGCATGCTACTTGTGACAATAGCTCCTCTGGACTAGACTACCTAGCAACAACTGACTCCAGCTGTCGTTTTACCTCAGTAAATATCCTGTTCAGTGATTGGGCAGAACTACACTGGAAGTCCCTATATACTAGCTTGGGTGAGGTGTGTGTGGTACCCAGTTCATGGATTGGCTACAGCAGAATCACCTGACAGTGGCTGACACAGCATTAACAAACAGTTATAATTAACCCTTTCAACATATATCTCCTGCAGCTGTGCATGTGGTATACAGAAGACAGTGACACCAAGTGGCAGAAAATAGGAAGTGCAGGCAGAAATGGGAAATGCAGGTAGAAACAGAGGGTCCTATACAAAGCAACCTTACTACAGGTGGGCAAGAACATAGCAGGGGCTGCACTCGCTCTGGACACTGCATGAACAGTTTAAGTCAACCGATATATCAATTTTTGTATTAGGGTATTAGATTACCATATGCAGAGTGTGCTGGGGTAGTCTAAGACACTCCTCCAGTCTCCTATGGATTAGAATTAAAAATGGTCCCTCCAAAGGCAGGGGTGGGTGTTCAGACTACCAAAGCACACTGTGCGTATGGTAGTCTAATGCCCCTAGTACACGGAAAGATTATCGTGCAAAAATTGTTATATTGTTCAACTTTAAGTTATAATATTTCTGTGTGTATGCAGGCAATGATCAAACGACTTATAAAAATTTGGTTGTGTGTCGTTGATCGCATCTTTTGAGCAGACCATAAAATTGTTGCTAATCGTTCGTTAATTGTTTATAAATCTTTCCGTGTCTGTTTACATCATTTGTTTGTTATTACAATTGTCCTTATTATGGGGTATAAAAATGATTGTAATAGCGATTGGAATTATGATTGTAATTACAATCTTAACTAATGACTATTTTTCCATGTATTATGGTAAATGATTTCAGGTTATTCACAAAAGTGCTAGTTTACAGCCGTTTATCGTTGAAATGAAAAATCGGTCTAATAGGACCCTTTAAAAACTAGTGGCCATATTACATACTGTACATGGAAAGGGGCTGAGAATGGGACCAGTAGAGGCTGCAGTTAAAATTCTACAACTCCTAAAAGATTTTCCAAATCATTATTCTCTCCTGGATCACAACCCATTTAGAAGTCTCAATCGCTTCCCAGTGCTCAGAGACCTGCACCACACTCTTTCCACTTGCGTTAAATGCCTGCAGGGTCTGACTTTATTTTTAAAAGATAGCATGTTGCCAGGATTTTGGAATACCAGGCAGAATACCAAAATAATTGTACTGTGGATGGTCTGAAGCATAAAACATATCAGGAAAAACTTAAGCAGTTGAATCTGTATAGTCTGAAAGAAACAAGGGAAAGATGGGACATAAATAACACCTTTAAATATGTTAAAAGACTAAATAAGGTCCAAAAGGGAAGTGTTTTTAGAAAAAAATGAACTCAAGAATAAGGGGACACAGTCAGAGGTTAGTTGGGGGAATGACCAGAAGCAAAGTGAGAAAATATTACTTTACTAAAAGAGTAGTAGATGCTTGGAACAAACTTCCAGCAGATGTGGTAGGTAAATCTACAATAACTGAATTTAAACATGCCTGGGATTAAAGCGGCTCCGTACCCACAATCTGACCCCCCCAAACCACTTGTACGTTCAGATAGCTGCTTTTAATCCAAGATCTGTCCTGGAGTCCGTTCGGCAGGGGATGCAGTTATTGTCATAAAAACAACTTTTAATCCGGAAGCGCTGTGTCTAACGGCCGGGGCTTCCATTTGTATATGCATCAGGCAGGCACAACCTCTCTGTCCTTCCTCCCCACCCTCCTCATCATTAGGAATACTCCAGGCAAATTGCTTCCTATTCCCCACCTGTGGCAGCACAAAGATATCTATTATATATACAAAGTTTTCTTGTGCCCAATAGAAGTAGGCATTTTACTGGTAAAGCCTGGTATAACTGAAGTGCATTCACTGTCTAGTAGCGCCTCTCTCTTTCTCAAACCAACTAGAGCCAGAAAGTGGCAGAGATTTGTAATTTACTTCTATAAAAAAAAAAACAAAAAAAAAAAACTTGTCATCCAGTACTTATCAGCTGCTGCATGTCCTGCAGGAAGTGGTGTATTATTTTCAGTCTGACACAGTGCTCTCTGCTAAAACCTCTGTCTGTGACAAAAACTGTCCAGAGCAGTGGCAAATCTCCATAGAAAACCTTTACCACTTCCTGCAGGACATACAGCAGCTGATAAGAACAGGAAGACTTCAGATTTTTTTTATAGAAGTAAATAACAAATCTCTAGCACTTTCTGGCACTAGTTGATTTTAGAGAAAAACATTTTTGGTGAACTACCCCTTTAAGTGATTTGGTAGCTTTTTCTGTATTAGTTACCTCATTAGTTTTTCTTTTAAATCTTCAGGTTTCTCCTATTTTGGAATGACAGTTTTGGGCTTTAATGTTTTCCATAGAGTTTTGTTCTCAAGATACAATATTCTCAACAAAGAATTGTTGTCCTGGAACCAATTAATATTGTAACTTGAGGGACCAATGTATTAAAATCTTGTAGTTTTCATTCTGGCCCCTAGTCCTATTAATAAACTGACACTTCCTGCCCTGTATGGATCAATATCCTCCTTATTGTTACAGGAAAGAGTACAGCGACTGGTGACACCAGTGTGTAGATGAAGCACAATCCATAAAAGTCCTGAGCTCAGCAGTCATCCTCAAACCAGCTCAATCCCACAGAAGATATCTGAATAGGTCACAGAGTGTACTTAGGAAACTCTCCTATACAAATGAATAGGGTTTGCCCCAGACTAAATATGCATATATAGATTAGAGACAAACAACTTATTTCAGTGTCTAGTTGTGATGATCAGTAAAAAAAAATAATCTAGGTAATAAATTCACATTATCACTCATATTAAATGTATTTAGAAGACATATACAGTGTGAGACAAGTACAAGTAAACTACACATAAGCTGCTCGCTAGCTTTAATTTATGATTATGCCTTTCCCCCCACCACCACTTTCCAGATCTTTAACAGCTCCTCTGTGCAGATGCATCTATAGTAAAATCCTTCAACAAACCATGATAGACTGCCAAATGTTATCCCATGATGTGTTGTACTTGGAGGAGCAATGAGGGACCCAGACAATGGTGGCAGGCATGCAGAGCATAATTATGAATTTAAACTGTCCCATATGAAATTTCATATGCCTGGAAAACCCCTGTATATGAATTTAAGGAGGAGGAGACTGGGAACTCTTTCAGGTTAATACCCTAAAAATCTTATTGGTCCTATAGTGACAAAAATTAGCTATTATCTGGGATCCTTTGATAGTCCAGAGCTTCCATGAACAAAAGCTAGAATTCTAATTACAGGAAGCCTTGAAAAAAGACCTGAGGTGTTTAGTGACAGTAAACGTCTTCTCAATGGCAGATGTTAGCTCATGTAGGATTGCTCTACAAACAAATGCATTCAAATTTGTGGTCCAGATTATTTTTTCTCCTGTCTATCTACTTATCAGGCTATTCCAATGCTTTTTCCTCCTCCTAAACTCATCCTTCACTGTGAAAAACTCAACTTACTCAAATCGTTGATGGATCAGTTTGTATGCTGCCCCTTGAAGTCTATGAAGAGGGGATTAAAGAGGAAAGGGAGGGGGAGAGAGTAATTTGAGCAACCAGAGGCAAATTGAGCAATTGAGAAAAGGTCCTCTAATAACTATATTCTCTTGGGTGGTGCTGGATTTGCAGTTTATGCTGCTCAGTACTGCTAAATAATGACCTATATGCTGCTGTAGCTTCTGAGTTTGTGCTATAGTGATATATGGTTTGTACTTACCAAAATATATCCAAGGATGGTCAACCAGCAAACAGGCAATTGGTTTATAGGTGCATCAAATGAACATTAAAAATCAACAGGAAAAAAAATTATATGGTAATTTTACATTACCTTTACTTTGTGTGGACAGCCTTGTGTGCATATGTCCCTGCTCTGAAGAAGAAGTGTTACTATGGGAAGATGCATCGGATGGGAATAGTCATGAGCAAGTACTAAAATGCTCGGGTGCTCGTTACTCGAGACAAATATCTCCCGATACTCGGCTGCTCGTTTCGAGTAAGGAACCCTATTGAAGTCAATGGGAAACTCGAGCATTTTTGCAGGGGACCCAAGTTCGGTAGAGGGAAGGTCGTGTGAAAACCTGTCAACCTCAGAAAATGATGGAAACACCACGGAAATGGACAGGAAACAGCAGGGGCAGCATGTATGGATGCCCCTGAGGCTGCCTAATCGCACCATTATGCCAAATTCTGGGCAACAGCCTGGTTAAAATAGAGGTAGGCATATAAACCACCCAAAAGCTCAGCCTGACACAGCATGACAGTGAGAACACAGGGAACCATTAAAACAGAGTTAGCATATGATGCACCACCCAAAAACTTTGCCTGACACAGCAGAGCGGTAAGGACACAGAGAACCATTAAAATAGAGGTAGCATATGAACCACCCCAAAATTTAGGCTGATACAGCATGGCGGTGAGAACACAGGGAACCATTCAAACACAGATAGCATATAAACCACCCAAACACTTTGCCTGACACAGCATGGCGGTGAGGACACAGAGAACCATTAAAAGAAAGGTTAGCATATGAACTACCCCAAAATTTAGCCTGACACAGCATGGCAGTGAGGACACAGAGAACCATTCAAATACAGGTAGCATATGAACCACCCAAACACTTTGCTTGACACAGCATGGCGTTGAGGACACAGAGAACCATTAAAAGTGAGGTAGCAAGTGAGCCTCCCAAAAATAAGGCCTGACAAGGCATGGCGGTGAGGACACAGAGTTCCATTAAAGCAAAGGTAGCATTTCAACCACACCAAAATTTAGCCTGACACAGCATGAGAACACATGGAACCATTCAAATACCGGTAGCATATGGACCACCCAAAAACTTAACCTGACACCACTGACCCAGACCAAGATGGACAATACAATCATCCAATTAAAATAGCCGGATTATGGCTAGGTTTAGCCTCACACCCTCATGCAGTTTTGCGTGAGAGGCATATCATTGGAGGTAGGGACAAAGAATAACAATACAGTCTTTTTAAGAGGCCCCGGAATAGCCTGTCTATTAAAAAGACCTGGTCAATCCTGCCTTCAAAAAGGCTACAACAACATCCACAGATTGTCTGGACAACACAAGGAGGATGCTTAATTAGGATCTACCGTTTTCGCTGTCTGTTCCTTTGAACAATGACGTGTATTTTGGAGATACAATAGATGACCAGACAGCCCTGCAAAATAGCACTTGAATTGAAGTTGATTTGATTTCAAAATTTGAATTGACGATTAGAAAAAAAAGACCATAAAGAAGTGGCCTTTACCAGCCTTTAGATGAGGCAGGCGTGGAACCTCACAAAAATTAGGCCTGACACAGTAGAGTACCAAGGGGCAGCAACCGCCATGAGGTTCCTAAAAGGGAACACAGGGAACCATTCAAACACAGGTAGCATATGAACCACCCAAACACTTTGCCTGACACAGCATGGCGGTGAGAACACATTGAACCATTCAAACACCAGAAGCATATGGACCGCCCAAAAAGCCTGACACCACTGACCCAGACCAAGATGGACAATACAATCATCCAATTAAAATAGCAGTATTATGGCTAGATTTAACCTCAAACCCTCATGCAGTTGTGCATGAGAGGCATATCTTTGGAGGTAGGGACAAAGAATAACAATACAGTCTTCTTAAGAGGCCCCGGAATTTGATTAAAAAGACCTGGTCAATCCTGCCTTCAAAACAGCTACAACATCCAAAAAAGGTAGAAGGTATTGGTGAAAGGACGGCAGAGGACACCCGTAAGATGACATCCACACATAATATTGTTTGAAATGGACAAGACAAGGATGCTAAATTGAATTTGACTTTGATTTTGACTGTAGCAGTTGGGGTAACATGCCCTGCATAATGTGACTCCCCACTTCTCCCCCTACTGCTGTTTTGACTTTGATTTTGACTGTAGCAGTTGGGGTAACATGCCCTGCATAATGTGACTCCCCACTTCTCCCCCCACCACAGTTTTGACTTTGAATTTGACTGTAGCAGTTGGGGTAACATGCCCTGCATAATGTGACTCCCCACTTCTCCCCCCACCGCTGTTTTGACTTTGAATTTGACTGTAGCAGTTGGGGTAACATGCCCTGCATAATGTGACTCCCCACTTCTTCCCCCACCACTGTTTTGACTTTCAATTTGACTTTCAAGCAGTTGGGGTAACTTTCCCTTGTTGACTTGCTGAAATGCGCACAGATGCGGTGCACCTTGGTGAGCAAGTCAGCCAAATTGGGGAAGGATTTAAGGAACCGCACCAACACTGGGTTGAAGACGTGGGCCAGGCATGGTACATGTGTGAGGCTGCTTAGTTGCAGAGCCGCCACCAGGTTCCGCCCATTGTCACACGCAACCAAACTCACTGCTAATTACACAGGGTAATACAATAAAATCTTCTTAAGAGGCCTCAGAATTTTATTAAAAAGACCTGGTCATGGTCAATCCTGCCTTCAAAACGGCTACAACATCCAAGGAAGGTAGAAGGTACTGGTGAAAGGACGGCAGAGTACACCCGTAACATGGCATGGTACATGTGTGAGGCTGCCGAGTTGCACACCCGCCACCAGGTTCAGCCGTTGTCACACGCAACCAAGCTCACTGCTAATTACACAGGGTAATTAGCAGTGAGCTTGGATATGGCTGCAAATTCTGCAATAAGAAATTAAGAAATAATAAAATTAATAAACGTCAGCCTGTCAGCGCTGTCAGTTGACAGGTGGGTTATTAGTGACTGATGATGCCACCAGCTGCACTGAAGACCCGCTCTGACAACACGTTAAGGGCAGGGCAACCCAGCACCTCCAAGTCAAACTGAAACTTAAAATCGAATCAGCGGTGGGGAGAAGTGCTGAGTCACATCCCAGCTCATTGCTAATTGCCCTGTGAAAGATGGTGGCATATACTATATAGCTGCAGTTACCCACAGATTGTATACGACAACCTCCAGAAACTAGTGTGACCAGTATATTTTCTTATTTCTTCATTTAGGAAGTCACATCAAAGCTCACTGCTAATTGCCCTGTGAAAAATGGTGGTATATACTATATAATAGTAATAATAATATAATAGTACTGAGGACTTCTTAGGGGTCTGTATGAAACACCTCCTGTCCCCTTTCTGCCAACAGCCGATCACCACTGTGTGCTGCTAAAATCTTGGTAACTGCACTGCATGTCCCAGCCAGCAGTCTGGAGTCTGACTTTGAGTATAGTGGAGCTGAAGGGGTGGGTGTAGGGCGGCAGGCGCTTGTGACTGGGGCCTTGGTGGGGGGACAGACAGAGCCAGAATGTGACACAGGGGAAGGAGCACTAACTAAGGGAACAGCCTTGGTTTCACTGAGTGGGGGGTTTAGCACTCATATGCCTACGCATGCTGGTAGTGGTTAGCCTGGTTGCGGTGGCTCCCCTGCTGATCCTGGCGTGGCCCAGGTCGCACACTACAGTCCATCGGTCATCCGCAGTTTCTTTAAAGAACCTCCAGACTTGCAAACATCTAGGCCTGGCCACGGGAGTTAGAATCCGTGAAACAGTTGATGATCTACTTGCTCTGGCCCTGCTTCTCCCTCTGCCCACCCCTCTTCCTCTTCCAACCTGTCCTGTGGCTGAACTTGACTCCCCCTCGGAAGCACTGTCACTAGGCTTATTCACCCAGCTAGGGTCAGTCACCACGTCCTCATCCACCAGCCCTTTCTCCAATTCTGAATCCCTCCTTTCCCTAGAGGGGCCAGGCTGTGGGGAAGAAGGCTGAGCTTCTGGAGCAAGGGTTCCACTCCCTTGGCTAGCATGGAAGGGCTGCGTGGAAGACTGGGTGGTGGATAAGTTATCCGCTATCCACGTCAGCACCTGTTCATGCTGCTGCGGTTTCAATAGTGGTGTACCCTGAGACCCCGTAAGTTGCGAGAAGAAGCTAGGGATTGAATGTCTGCGGTGTGCCACAGCTCCCTCCCCAACGGGTGCTGCTGTGTCACCCTGCCCAGAATCACGGCCTCTGCTCACTGCATTGCTTGGAACCCAACGCCCTCATCCCCGACCCTTACCCCTGGGCTTCACCATTTTATGGACACTGCACAGTCAAGACTGAGATAGCTGCACTACAGATCACAGCAAGCCAAGAAAATATATTACTCAGACTACTTTTAGAGGTAGTCGTATAGAGGTTGCGTGTAAGTGCTGCTATATGGTGTATAGCAGCACTTACACAGGGCAATTAGCAATGAGCTTGGATATGCCCTCAGTAAGAAATACAGAAATAAGAAAATATACTGGTGGTCACACTAGTTTTTCGGAGGCTGTGGTATACAATCTGTTGCCGACTGCAGATATACACTGTATGAGACCCCCTAACACAGGGCAATTTGCAGTGAGCTTGGCTTTGCCCTCAGTAAGAAATACAGAAATAAGAAAATATACTGGTGGTCAGGTCCCACTAGTTTTTGGGAGGCTGTGGTATACAATCTGGTGGTGGCCGCACCTATACACTCTGTGACACCCCCTTTACACTGAGCAAGCAGTAGTGAAAGTGAGTGACCCTAGCTGGGTGAATAAGCCTAGTGACAAATCTCCAATATACACTTATTACGGGAAATGCTTATAAAGTGTTTTTTTCTCTGTACTTACTGCTGCATCAAGGCTTCACTTCCTGGATAAAATGGTGATGTCACGACCCGACTCCCAGACCTGTGCGGGCTGTGGCTGCTGGAAAGGATGATGGCAGGGGGACACTGAGGGACACAGGGCACTGGAGGAACACTGAGCATCCCTCTGCCATGATCCTCTCCAGCAGCCACAGCCCACACAGCTGTGGGAGTCGGGTCGTGACATCACCATTTTATCCAGAAAGTGAAGCCTTGATGCAGTAGGAAGTGCAGGGAAAAAGGACTTCATGTGCATTTCCCGTAATAAGTGTATTGGGGTGATTTGCATAACTTTTGGGGGACAATACAATATTTTAATACAAACTTTCGCCGGAATTCTCCTTGAACTTAGATATGGCTTGAGTAAGAAAGACAGAAATCTGGAAATATACTAGTGCTCCCACTAGTTTTTGGGGGGCTGTGGTATACAATCTTTTGGTGGCTGCACCAATACACTCTGTGACACCTCCTTTACACTGTGCAAGCAGTAGTGAACTTAGATATGGCTTGAGTAAGAAAGACAGAAATCTGAAAATATACTAGTGGTCCCACTAGTTTTTGGGAGGCTGTGGTATGCAATATGCTTCTGGCTGCATCTATACACTGTGTGACACCCCCCCTACACTGGGCAATCACTACAGAGCTTAGATATGCCTTGAGTAGTAAATACAAAAATCATCAAATTTACTAGTGGTCCCACTAGTTTTTGGAAGGCTTTGGTATACAATCTGGTGGTGGCTTCAGCTATACACTACTGTGTGACACCTCCTTACACTGGACAAGCAGTAGTGAGCTTAGATATGTCTTGAGTATTTAATACAGAAATCAGCAAATATACCAGTGGTCCCACTAGTTTATGGTAGGCTGTAGTATACAATATGCTGGTGGCTGCAGCCAGTGGCGTAACTACCAGGGTCGCAGTGGTCGCCGCTGCGACCCGGCCCGCCACAAGGGGCCCCTGAGGCCCCCCCTCATCAATCACTCTTGTGACCGCAAGCATTGTTTTGCTTGCGGTCACAACAGGCCGCCTTCGCCTGCCCCCAGATCATGCCCTGCTGCAGGGGGTGTCGCGTCCTATCCCTGGCGGCGCACGCATCATAGAGATCCCTGTACGCCTGTTACCTCCGGCACAGGGAGCACACATTAGAGAAGCTCCCTGTGCTGGAGGTCCCAGCACAGGGAACTCTATGCTGCGTGCGCTGCCGAGGATAGGACGCAACACCCCCGGCAGCAGCGCATGATCCGGGGGCAGATGGAGGCTGAAGAAAAAGAGGATCGCCGGAGGAGTGAGTTGTTAGGTGAGTTGTGTGTGTTTTTTTTTATTTTTTATTTTTTTCATAAAGGAAAGAGGGGGCTATCTATAGGAGGGAGGGGGAGAGGGGGCCATTTATAAAGGGGGGGAGAGGTGGCCATCTATAAAGGGGGGCAAGAGAGGGGACCATCTATAAGAGGGGTGAGAGGAGACCATCTATAAGGGGGGGAGAGGGGACCATCTATAAGGGGGGGAAGGGGACCATCTATAAGGGGGGGAGAGGGGACCATCTATAAGGGGGGGAGAGGGGACAATCTATAAGGGGGGAGAGGGGACCATCTATAAGGGGGGGCAAAGGGACCATCTATAAGGGGGAGAGGAGAGGGGACCATCTATAAGGGGGAGAGGAGAGGGGACCATCTATATAAGGATGGGGGAGAGTGGGCCATCTATAGGAGGGGGCCATCTATAAGGGGGGGAAGGGGCCATCTATAGCAGAGGGGGCCATCTATAAGGGGGAGGGGCATCTATAGGAGGTGGGAGAGGGGGCCATCTATAAGGGGGAGAGAGGGGGCATCTATAGGGGGGCAATATATAAGGGGGGAAGGGGCCATCTATAAGGGGGGCATCTATAAGGGGGGAGAGGGGGCCATCTATAAGGGGGACAACATAGGGGGAGAGGGGGCCATCTATAAGGGGGGGGATACACAGAGGGGGACCATCTATAAGGAGGCTACATATAGGGCATACACTATAAGGGGGTCACATATAATTAGCCTACCCACTAAATGAGGGCATAAAGGGGCCAATACAAATGTGCACTTTGTAGAGAGATGAGGATGGTGTCAGTGTGAGGAGCCTAATATGTCTGTCTGGCAGATTCTGTGGATTCGTGGCTCGGAGAAGTTCTTATGATGGCCCAGGACGGATGGAGAAGAAGATGAAAAGGGAAAAACTCCAATCAAAGAAGATGTCCCCTGTAAGTCACCTGATATAACAGCACTGTAATGTATATGGTGTATAGAGCCTGTGTGGAGCTGCATCCACCTCTATATGACTGGATGCGGTGATACATGTACAGTGGATGTTATTCAGTAGCAGCAGTGGTGTTAGTAGGTGGTGGTAATAGTCAGTAGCAGCGGTGGTGTTAGTCAGTATGTGGTGGTGTTAGTAGCAGCGTTGGTGTTAGTCAGTATGTGGTGGTGTTAGTATGTGGTGGTGTTATTCAGTAGCAGTGGAGGTGTTAGTCAGTAGCAGTGGTGGTGTTAGTCAGTAGCAGCAGGGGTGTTAGTCAGTATGTGGTGGTATTATTTATTACTTGCTATCTGGTACTGTGTTTTATTGGTCTTAGTATACAGGATTTGGTCAGAAACAATATGGCGGTAATATGTACGGTGATAATATTTTCTCTTCCTATCTTCCTTATATGCTGGTGTTATTGATAATATCTGACTTGGTGTGTGTATATATATATATATATATATATATATATATATATATATACATACCAATAGCATCACTTGGTCGTGAAAGGAGGGGGGGGGGGCAAATTGACCTCTCGCATCAGGGCCCAGGAGTCATTAGCTACGCCCCTGGCTGCACCTATACACTGTTTGACACCCCCTTACACTGGGCAATCACTACTGAGCTTAGATATGCCTTGAGTATTTAATACAGAAATCAGCAAACATACTAGTGGTCCCACTAGTTTATGGGAGGCTGTGGTATACAATATGGTGGTGGCTGCACCTATACACTGCATGACACCCCCTTACACTGGGCAATCAGTAGTGAGCTTTGATATGCCTACAAATGTACTACAAATCACAGCAATACAATCTACGCCAGCAGCACCACTAGCCACAAAATCATAAAATAGCACTGAGCATTTCTTAGATGTCTGTATGCAACACCTAATGTCCCCTTTCTGCCAGCAGCCGATCACCACAGTGTGCCGCTGAAATCGTGGTAGCAGCACTGCAAGTCCCAGCCAGAAGTCTGTAGTAATACAAATTAAAAACGCTTTGAAGCCCTGAAAAGGGCTGTTTGTTTGTATTGCTAGCATTCCCTACCTATTGGAACACTATTTTCCTCCCTAACGCTCTCCCTGACAAGCAGCAGCTCTGTCCCTAATCTCTTCCAGCATACGTCTGAAGCGAGCACTGGCGGCCGCGATTTTTTATATGGCAGGGTCATCTGATCTGGCCAACCAATCGTTGCTATCGACATGTATAGGTCCCACGTGATCGCAGGATGTACCAAAGAGTCTCTTGCATGTTGATTGGCTGAGAAATTGCGCCCAAACTTACAGGAAACGGATGATGAGATTTTCTCGAGTATTGCGAGATGCTCGTCCGAGTAACGAGTACCTTCGAGTACCCTAATACTCGAACGGGTACCTAGCTCGGACGAGCATGTTCGCTTATCACTAGATGGGATGTAGATAAGTTGTAAGTGATAGTATAAAGCTTGGGGCAGTGTTCTGCTGGGAAACTTAGAGACTTAGCATGTGGATATTACTTTGACATGTACCACCTACACCTAAACATTGTTGCAGACCAGATACATCTCATGCTACCAGTATTCTCCCAATGACAGTGGCCTTTTACAGCAGAACAATTTTCCCATGTTCAGGAACATGGCAAAGGTTTGCAATAATACCGATATTACCACAGCCCAGACTGTTATGAAGGCTTCTCCCGGTGATCAGTTATCTCTGCAGAATCTGTCAGACAAAATCTTAGGTTCTGCACTTTTCCAGCACCATCCTCACCTTTCCCCATCCATAGTGTGCCAAATGGTAATAATAGTTAGATAGTTAGTTGCCCCCAGCAGTAAAAATTTGCCCCCTAGTAAAAAGAGAGCTGCTTCCCAGTAGGTAGAGCTATCCCCAAGCAGAGAGAGTTGACTCTTACCAGGCAGAGTTCATCCATAGTTTGCCCTCGGTAAGGAAAGAGTTGTTCCTGGTATTAAGGATTGCTCCCAGTAAGAGCTTCTCCCAGTAAGTAGAGCTTTCTCCCAGTATGTAATGATGGATGTCATCTTGTGTGCATCTACGCTGCCTTTAGCCTCCAAGAAGGTTGGGAAAAAACGTCAGTCATTGAATGTCCGAAATACTTTTTTTTATCTCTTATTCCCATTGCCCACAGTAAATCATACAGGAATGTAGTAGTGGCACAACACTGATTTAGTGGTAACAGCCTGTTGGTTGTGAGTGTAACTCAATCAGTGCGAGAGGCGTGAATAAGTGGTGCAACAGCAGTGCTGTAGGCCTTAATGTTGCCCTCCAGGGACCCAGAAATCTGCCCCCGGTATGAGAATCTCTGCTCGCCTTATGCCAATTATGGCTCTGCAATCTTGCAACTTACAGGACTTAGAATAAGTGAATAGGTGCAAGATATCAGAAGGCATCTTCAGAGGTTTTGTGCAGTCTATGTCACTTCTGGTCAGAGCTGTTTTTGCAGCCCAAAGAATATCTACATAATATTTAATACAAGGTAATAGTACTTTAATTTTTTCACCTAAAAATGGCACAGTGATGACCCACAAACCAAGACATTGTTTGGATAACTTTAAAATGAAACGTACCTTTAAAGGAAATGTTTAATCAGAAAATTACCTATTGTTCAAATCAAGTGAAATCAAATCAAGTTGTTTTTATACTAAACATATTTAAATTTTTTGTAGTGGTTTCCATTTTAATATGTATATTTTAAAATAATTTAAAAAAATAATTGCGCCTAAACTTAACTTAGCCTAAAACTAAGCTGATAGTTCCTGTTTGATCTGCGATAATAAGGAGTCTGCTCTAAAGTGAACTGTACAGAATTACAGCATAGTAGATAGAGGAGACAACAGATGATATTCACATGTTACGTTACTACTCCCTGTGGAATGACCTCTTCAAATATTAGTGAGTATGCCCAGAAACATTTCCTAGTCATGTCAGTGGGGCAGGTCCTGCTGTCTATGTCCATGGGGTGCAGTAAAGCATATCTCTAAATGCTGTTAAAACAGCCCAGGCAAGGTGGCTGCCTCCGTAATAATGTATAAAAAAATGAAATATAAAAAATTGCAAACAGAAAATAGTAACAGATTAGAAAAAAAAGAACATGTTTTAGTATCTGTCTCTAATCAGTGAAAAAAAAAATCTAGGCGATACATTCCCTTTAAGTTCCCTTAGGCTTTTTTCCTGCTGGGTTTTATGTTACACTTTTAATTAAAAATATGCTAAATGTTATCCTCTGTCCACAATAAACATATAAACATGCAGTCTTCACAACAGATCTAACAAGAAACTGAAAGCCAAAAGTTTACAGGAGACAATAAATTCAGATATGTCTTGCAGAAGTGAGCTTTTATATTTTAGTATGGAAACTTAAAAGGACTTATTGTGCGATAGGGGCCTAACTCGTACTGCTTATTAGCATTTAGCTGGGCCTAATGGATAATCCGTGTCAATACTGATAGGGAGAAGTGACATATGGTAGAATAGTGCAACGTTAATATCCTGACCCGTATGTGTATTGCAGACTGTTTACAGTCTTTGTGGAAAAAGCTGTGGATGCATTTAACAGTTTTGTAGCCTGGGTGGTAATACATAAAAAATAAAAAAAAATATAAAAGTGCAACACTGTTCTAATTCAGATAGGCTAGATATGGTTAAATCTTTGTAAAACACTACCAGGGGTTATAGATGGAAAAGCTATTTAGAGAATTAGAGAGATATACGTAAAAGGGTTTTATTGGAAAATACCAGGAAATATGCGAGTCGGTTATATAAAGGGGTGGGTGGAGCTAGTAGCACATAAACCCTGCAGCATACATGTCCTTAGTGGTGTGTACACATAAACACAGGTGCAGATCAGTATACATCGCTTTATAAGACCCTCTCGTCTCCACGCTTTTCACTCTCTCCAGTTCTCAAGATGTTTGGCACAGTGCGGTCTAAAAATGAGACCGCTTCCGTTACACTGAGCCAAAAAAGGGCGCGAAAAAGAGAGACAGATGTACAGAGAAAAATGGAGAGTCAAAAAAAAATAGAGGAGATGCACATTCAGTGTAAAAAAGTCTATGGTAAAGTTATGATGTCAGGAAAAATCTAATAGAGCATTTCGAAAACTCCACTGAAGTAAGAGGCGGCTGTGTTTTGGCTTTGATAGAGCCTGGTTACAATATGAGAAATGGCAGCGGTCTCGCTTTTTACACACTGTGTAAACTTTGTGTGATTAAAGGCAGCTCTCCCTGTCTGTCTCTCTTCATAGACCTCTCCAACTTGGCTCTGTCTCTCTTTCCATCCTCCCCCCTGCTGTAGATTTTCCCACTGCCGTACTCCATTCTTTACTTTGTTGTCTTCTTCTTGTCCTTTTTTCACGTTTTCATTTTCCTTCTCTCCCTGTGTTTTATTTCTTTTCCTGTACAGTTCTGTTGCAGTGCTCTGCTCCTTCCTGTCCTGTAAATATATCTGTACAGCCTTGAGCTTTGGTACAAATTACAGGACCCTCCTGCATTATGGGATCTGAGTCTCCTTACTGGGCAGGGCCTGGAGAAGCCTAGGATATTGTCACAATGTACACTATTTATACTTACAAGCTCTCTTCTCTTACACTCCAATACCTTTTAGTCTTGATTCACATGTTTATGTCCTGCATATAAAAAGATGTTTGTATGCGTTTCTTACACAATCAACAACAAATATTATTTGTATGGGGGAAAAATGAAAATAAAAAATGTTCATGTTTTTTTTTTTAACACAGTAGCTTACACCAGTAGTATTAAAGGGGTAGTGCGGCACTAAATAATTATTCACTAAATAACATACATTACAAAGTTATACAACTTTGTAATGTATGTTATGTTAGTGAATGGCCCCCTTCCCCGTGTTTCCACCCACCCACGCCAGACCCGGAAGTGTAGTGCTCGATACTCACCTCATCCGTGTTGACCCCCATCCACCATCTTGCGACAATGATGTAATCTGCGGATGGCCGGCCGAACCCCTCCGACCGTCCCTTGTGCCGGCCGCCCTCTGCCGCGTCATCAGCTGCTGAGCTGCGATTGGCTGACTTTTTTGATTGACTTTTTTTGCTAATACAAAAGGGTACAATAAACACCATTGCCCTGTTCACCTGAATGGGAAAGCATAGTGGTACCTTGCACCACCACTACTACAAAAAGAGTGATGCAGGTAAAAGTGCTGGTACTCCGGTACGTCTGATACTTCCCAATCGGACACAGTACTCTCTGCTGCCACCTCTGTCTAGAGAAGGAAATGTTTTCTATGGGGATTTGCTACTGCTCTGGACAGTTCCTGACATGGACAGAGGTGGCAGCAGAGAGCACTGTGTCAGACTGGAAAGAGTACACCACTTACTGCAGGACATACAGCAGCTCATAAATAGTGGAAGACCAGAGATTTTTAAATAGAAGTAATTTACAAATCTATATAACTTTCTAAAACCAGTTGATTTAATATTAAAACAAAAAAATTGCTACAGTACTCTTTTAATATAATGAGTGATGAAAACCAGTCCAGGGTCCCTTCTTCAGACCATTTACAAACAAGTGTGTTTCTGGAGGTCATAAAGAAATACAAAATTCAGCTTGTCCTAGGTGGACAGAGGTGTGTTACCTTTTACCATTACCTCAAATTTTAATGTTTGTAATAGGACCTTCTCACTCATGTATATGACTTTGTATTGTCTTAACAATGTGAGGATGCAATGCACCACAATGGTGTAAGCCTAAGGGTATGTCCACACTGAGGAATCTGGGCACACTGAGAATCACCTGCCGTGGATTTCACAGTTTACCCCCGCTCACGACCCCGCACATCTCCGTCTGTGCCATAGACTCCATTTTATGCAAATGCAGATTATGCCATCTGCCTGAAAAATAAACCGGATGGCAGAATCTGCTTTGCATAGAATGGAGTCTATGGCACAGGGGTAGATATGCGTGGCTGCAAGCAGGGATGAGCTACAGAGTCTGCAGCAGGTGATCCGCCCGGATTCCTCAGTGTGCACATACCATTTAAGGGTACGTTCACACTTACCGGATCCGCAGCGTATTTTCATTTAAATAACTGAACACAGCATCAAATCTGCACCATCAAATCTGCTGCGGATCTGCTGCAGATCTGCTGTGGATCCTGTAGGTGTGAACGCACCCTAAGAGGTTTTTCAGCAGAATAGCTCATCAGTCAGTCACTGATCGGCAGGGTTTCAACACCTGCCACCCCTGCTGGTCAACTGTTTGGCTGTCCTGTGGATAGCTCAGCAGTATGTTTTGCCTGGTAAACCACTTCAACTTTTATTGTAACTTACATCTTCCATAAATAAAGTTACATCATAAATTGTAGCATAGCAGTAATGTTTTGGACAATAAATGGTCTTTTTCAAGCCAACATAACAAACATAGCTCCAAATGTCTTAGCTAGTCATTACAGAATATGCTAGTAACATATCTAATGACATAAATAGATAGAAATCTTGAAATCACCATTTCATCAGACTTTGATAAATTTGGTTAGGCTAGATTGACATGTAACGTACCCGCAGCGGATTTCACGCTGCGAGTTTACAGCAAAATCTGCTGCAGATACCTCTCCTGTCAGTGTCAATGTGATTACATACTCACAGCGGTAACAGGTTCCCTTTAAGACTATGGGGGACATTTATTAAGACCAGCCTACACGTACACCGGTCTAAAATTAGGCCCTGCCCTTTTTTCCCTGGCTGGATTCACTCAGAGGCGCACGCCTCTTAGTGAATCTGGCCGGCCATGTGCCTAAACCTGGCCGGTTATTGTTTTTTTTATGACGTACGTTAATAATAATAATAATAATTATCATTATTATTATTATTTACGGTCACAATTATAACATAATGGCCATTAACTCAAGCTGTTCATTTTCTTATGTCCCATGGGCAGAGTGGCTGTTTGTTGGCATCAGATTGTTACATCGTTTTAACTTCTTAAGGTCAATTATCATTTTTGTGTTTTCGTTTTTTCCTCCTCGCTTTCTAAGAGCCATAACTTTTTTATTTCTGCATCTACAGAGCCATGTAAGGACTTTATTTTTTAAGGTTTTTTTTTTAATCAGAAGTGTACTTTGCATTGGGGCCTTTCAATCTACCATAAAATAAATGAGGAAACCCCCAAAATATTATTTCTAAGGGTAAATTGAGAAAATTTAATTTATGGGAGTTCCCATGTTTACGTAATGCACTTTAAGTAACTTTACATGTTATCTTTATTCTATAGGTCAGTCTTAATACAGCAATATGCATGTTTACATAGCTTTTTTAATGTTTTACAAATTTTTTAACAGTAACTTTTTTCTTTTTGCAAATAGGTGTGATTAAAATGGCCCTATTGTGACTCATAATGGTGCATTTACACGGAACGATTATCTTTTAAATTTTCACAAAAACGATCGCATTTAAGCGATAATCGGCTCGTGTAAACACAGTGAGCGATCAAGCGATGAGCGAGAAATCGTTCTTTGTAATCTTTCAACATGTTCTCAAATCACCGTCGGTCGTTCACAAAAAATTTGCAGATCGCTTCGTGTTAACAGTCTTTCACTGATTCACCCTATGTGTGAGATAGACTTATGCAATCTTAAAACGATGAGAATACCGATTTTTCCAAACAATATATTGTTACACCTAAACGCTAATCGTTCTAAAAAACAAATTGTTACTTCGAAATCATTAATCGCTCGATTAGGCAAATTATCGCTCCATGTAAACGAAGCATAACACTCTTATATTTTTTTCATCTATTGGGCTGTATGGGATGTTATTTTTTGCACCATGATTTTTTGCCCCTCGTTTTTGTTATCATATCTGTGTAGATTTTTTTAATGTAAAATGTAATTTAAAAAATTAGCAATCCTGAAGTTGTTTTTTAAAAATGCTTTTTGTTTACGTTGTTCACCACGTGGGAACAATATTGTTTTATTTTAATAGCTCAGACAACTACGCACACTATGATATATACTATGGATTTTTTTTTTATTATTTTTTGGGGGTTTATTTTGAAATGGGAAAGGGGGGGGGGTGATTTACTTACCATAATTGCAATCTGCATACCGTTTGGTATTTTTTTATTTCTAATGTGTGCAATCGGTATAAATACTGCTGCATCAATATTTAATTTCTTCTTCACAATATTGTGCAAATAAAAAAAGAGAGGAGTTTAGCAAATAAAGTTTTGCATATAAAGTCCACTGCCCATCTAGGCTAGTATTATTAGTCCATGTTCACATTGGGACATCAGCTGCACTCACAGAATAGCGTAGCAAGGAGAGTTCCACGTCCACATGTCTGCAACGTTTTGAAGCTTCCACTTCTTTCTCAAGCATGATTGTGTTACACCCACCATCAACATATAAGCCTAGGAAGTCTTGTGAGAGTTCTTCCACGGCTGCTAAAAACAAAGACAACGGGATCAATCTGTATCATACATATATACAAAATTCTATACAAAGAACATATTATCATTGCACTAAATTACATATTGCACCAATTAGAAAGTGCTATTACATACTATTTAATAATTATAAAAACTAATACCTTATGTCAGCAGTCCAAAATCCAGACCACAAACCATAGTGTACCTACTGTATAAAAACACACTAAAATTACACGTTTCATTTAGTCCTTTAGGACTTAAAGTGTCCCCCCCTCCTCTCCTTTCTGTCATCCACTGCTCAGAATCAGGAAATCTCGACTGTTTTTTTTATCAGTCGGATCCTGTTTGAGCTACGGAGAGAGGAGCAAGATTAGTGGGCAGCAGAGAGCAGAGAACAAAGGATTACACAGCGGGGGAGCTATTCAGAGTGCTATTCAGAGGTCAGAGAGGTCAGTGGTGACATCAGAGGAGAGAGCCTGGTCATGTCTCTGTAAATTAACTCTTTGTTGTCCTGTTTTGGTGCCTCATCTCTCCCCTCTCCATAGGAAAACCATGAAGACAGGGGGTGAGCTTTAAACTGCTTTTTCACAGCAAAAATTCATTTTTCAGCTAATAATCCCAAATACAAAGTTTCTTAAAATCGCCTGGACTAATGATTTCTGCAAAAAAAAAATTTAAGGACAGTGACACTTTAAAGTGTCCAAGGACTAAATCCGGAATACTTTGCGTTGCAATAGTTTTTTCTTGACCACTTCTCATTATCCCCTTCTGGCTCTTCCAGACCATCCATTTTAGTTCGCTCATGTTATGTTTAAATTCAATAAAATGTTGGACCTGTTTCTCCATATTTTTTCTGTCCTTCTTCTGCAAACCCTTTTAATGGCTGCTCTATGTTCTATGTTCTATTTCAGTAAGTACACAGCTTTTTTGCTACCACAGGAATACCAACCTTTAATTTTTATGTGGGTTCCCTTTCATGGCTATGTTCAAACAACATTTTTTCAGCTCTGTTTACAATGACGTCCATCATTTTAAATCTTAATTAATGGACGTCATTTAGCAGCCTGGCCTCCCCTTAATGCAATGAAGGCTGTTGGTACATTATTTTATTTTAGGTTACTATTTGTCCTTTGAGTGTGTATTAATTGAAAAGTCCATCTAATTTAATAGTTAAAACGGAGAAAGAATGGGATTCCCATAGAAAGCCTTTCTTACTCTGAACAGTTCTTGGCCAGAGATGTTAGCAAAGAGCACTGCCTCAGACTGAAAATAAAACAACATTTCTTGCAGGACATACAGCAGCTAATAAGTACGGGAAGACCAGATTTTAAAATAAAAGTAAATTACAAATCTATATAACTTTCTGACACTAGTTGATGTAAAAGAAAAAGATTTTCGCTGGACAACCTCTTTAAGGACCCATGATGTACCTGTAAGCCAGAGGGTCTGGGGGATCTATGAAGTGAGCTCATCTCCACTGAAAATAGATAAAGGACATAATATGGTTAGAAATTACAAACTATATTGTTTACCCTTATAGGGCCCCATGCAAATATTAAAGGAGAAGTCTGGCAAAAAATTATTAATTAAAGTATGGTATTGCCCCCCAAAAGTTATACAAATCACCAATATACACTTATTATGGCAAAATGCTTATAAAGTGCTTTTTTTCCTGCACTTACTACTGCATCAAGGCTTCATTTTCTGGATAACATGGTGATGTCACGACCCGACTCCCAGAGCTGTGCGGGCTGTGGCTGCTGGAGAGGATGATGGCAGGGGGATAGTCAGTGTCCCTCCAGTGCCCTGTGTCCCTCAGTGTCCCCCTGCCATCATCCTCTATAGCAGCCACAGCCCGCACAGCTCTGGGAGTTGGGTTGTGACATCACCATTTTATCCAAGAAGTGAAGCCTTGATGCAGTAGTTAGTGCAGGGAAAAAAGCACTTTATCTGCATTTCCCGTAATAAGTGTATATTGGGGATTCGTGTAACTTTTAGGGGGCAATACAATACTTTAATAAAACATTTTTACCAGGCTTCTCCTTTAATTACAGTACCTCAATAGTGCCCCACATGGTGACTCCTGTAAGTTTGCTTTCCCTGCATAGGTGAAATGGCAGGACTTACCTTTCCTAGCTCCCATGCCATCATCATCTCAGGTAGCACGTGTCTCTTCCAGACCATTTTCAAGTGCTTAGCAGAAGGAAAGTTGTCGTCATGGCTCTGTGTGTCCTGCCATTGAAAGCCAGCTACCATCACCTTTGTTTAAAGTGCTATTGGGGCATAGAAAGCTGGACTGCTGTGGACTGAAACCGTAGACAGACAAATGCAGACTATGTCTGGGAGCCGAAAATAGATTCAACTATGAAGGCCTTGTGATTAATGCTTTAATCCTACCTTTGCTGTGAAGCAACACACTGATCCACCACTGGTGTGATGATCTGGGGAGCCATCGCACTCCAGTCTGTCATCCTTAGTAGTGATACAAGGGACATTAACATCTCATTAATATGTGCAGAACATTATATGGCCATATGTGCCTCTTCTCGTGGCAAGGCATCCAACTAGCATTTTTATCAGGATAACACTCACCCACATACAGCAAGGGTTTCCCAAAAATGTCTCAGCAAGATTTTAATACTTTCCTGGCCTGTCTGCTTGCTAAATCTGCTTGCTAGATAGATCACCAAACAACTTTTGGCTCTTAAAAAATCAGGGGTACAAGCCCCAAGGCATATGTTTGAAACAAGAAAAAAAAAAACAGGACCTCCTGTTTACTGTGTTCTAAAAATTCTCTTTCATTAGTGAAGTGAGCATACGCCTTACATAATCAGTCGTCGCACTCCACTCCTACTGTGTTATACAACATTGTTTTCATTAGTGAAGTGAGCATACGCCTTACATAATCAGTGGTCGCACTCCACTTCTAATGTGTTATACAAGTTTGTTTTTATTAGTGAACTGAGCATGCGCCTTACAGAATTAGTGATGACACTCCACTCCTACTGTGTTCTAAAAATCCATTTTCATTAGTGAACTGAGCATGTGTTTTACATAATTAGTGGTTGCATTCCACTCCACTTTCATTAGTAATGGGACAATCTACGTCTACATTAAAATAAAACAAAAAAATCTATTGAAATCAAAATAAAATTGGCACTTATATTGGTGCAACTTAAACTTAAAGGGGATACAAAGGGTGCCACAGAAGGGGAGGTGAAAGGATACTTGAAGGGGGATTGAAACGTGTTAAATGGTTTATTAGAAAGTTTATATATTTTGTGCCACTGTTTCACCAAGGTCCACTGCTGTCCATGTCTGAAATTGAATGATTGACATTTTTTTTAATTGGGATTTTCCCATTTTTGACACTTACAAGAACATATGTTAAAGGAGAAGTCTGGCCAAAATACATTTTTGATATGTTGTTACTTATGAAAAGTTATACAAATTTCTAATGTACATTAATTATGGGAAATGCACATATAGGGCTATTTCCCTTAATTTAGTAGATCAGGGAGTGTTAGAATTCTCTCAGATCCAGTGAAGTCACGACCAAAGGTGTAATTCCTATGGAGTGTCCAGCAGAGGGCGATCTATATATAGAAGTCTATGGGACTTTATTGTGTCTATAGATGTCTATGTAAAGTAATGTAATGTAGTGTAGTGTAGTGTACAGTATGCTTTATTGAATGAATACATCTATGGAATATTTTGGGGAGCAAGGGTACTTGCTCCCCAAAGTATTGCATAAATGTATTCATTCAATATATTAGGATATCACAGTAAGCTCGCCGATCCGCCGCATTCCTGCCGCCCGCCGATCCGCCGCATTCCCGCCGATCCGGACTATATACACTGAACTACAGCTCCCATAATCTGCTTATAGTATGAACAGGTGATGGGAGCTGTAGCTGGGTTATGGATATGACTTGCCTGCCGCCGCTGATGCCACTGCTTATGCCGCCGGGCGCAGGGGGGAGCCGCTCAGTACACAGGAGCGCTCCCCCCCTCCTCCTCCTTCTTCCGGAATACCTTCCCCCCTATACCACTGCTGACTCCCCGCCTGGCCGCCGCTCTCCGCTCTCTTATACCGGCTCCCGATGCATCAGTGTGGACACCAGGATGCATCGGGAGCCGGTATATGAGAGCGGAGAGCGGCGGCCAGGCGGGGAGTCAGCAGTGGTATGGGGGGAAGGTATCCCGGAAGAAGGAGGAGGAGGGGGGAGCGCTCCTGTGTACTGAGCGGCTCCCCCCTGCGCCCGGCGGTATAAGCAGTGGCATCAGTGGCGGCAGGCAAGTCATAGCCATAACCTAGCTACAGCTCCCATCACCTATTCACACTATAAGCAGATGATGGGATCGGCAAAAATGGGGCGTATCGGCGGGCGGCGGGAATGCGGTGGATCGGCGGGCTTACTGTGATATCCTAATATATTGAATGAATACATTTATGCAATAC
This sequence comes from Dendropsophus ebraccatus, assembly GCF_027789765.1. Lineage (NCBI taxonomy): Eukaryota > Metazoa > Chordata > Amphibia > Anura > Hylidae > Dendropsophus > Dendropsophus ebraccatus. The sequence continues at coordinate 83,197,306 of NC_091461.1, read as the reverse complement.
TTTGGGGAGCAAGTACCTTTGCTCCCCAAAGTATTCCATAGATGTATTCATTCAATAAAGCATACTGTACACTACACTACATTACATTACTTTACATAGACATCTATAGACACAATAAAGTCCCATAGACTTCTATATATAGAAGAATTACACCTTTGGTCGTGACGTCACTGGATCTGAGAGAATTCTAACACTTCCTGATCTACTAAATTAAGGGAAATAGCCCTATATGTGCATTTCCCATAATTAATGTACATTAGAAATTTGAATAACTTTTCATAAGTAACAACATATCAAAAAATAATTTTGGCCTGACTTCTCCTTTAACAAATTTGTCATTCTCAACACAAAAAGATTTTTAAAGCTTCTTCACTGCATTCCTGTTTTTTTAGCTTAGTTATTTATTGCCTCCTTTACATTTTTATTCATCCACATTGGCTTGACTCAGGGTAATGCTGAGTTCACTCCGGTTACTCTTAACCCTTCTTTATAACCCTCTTTCCCCCACCAATCTCAACCTCTTTCTCCCCTTTTCAAACAGACCACAAACTCCAAGGACATTGAGATAATGTTGGAAAACTTGGTCATAACAGCCTCTTTATTAAAGTACTTCAATCAGACAGGATATAAATAACATAACATTAAATAACATGGTAAAGCCAAATCTAGAGAGGTCTAGCAAGGCGCCTTCCAGCAGCATCAGTACTTAAAGTGAAGGTACCACTAGGTACATCACTTTTTATTTTTACATGAACAGACTGGTGGCGGTGCAGAGACGCTGATGCCGCTGTCCTTTTTTTGAACCTCCACCCGATTCCTGCACATGGTGCCAATCTATTACCGAGTACCAACCGGGCATGAAGCAATGGAGGCAGGCCCGCTGGCCCCAATGTCACAAAACCCCTCTACTCTGTGACATGGCTCCATTAGAATCAGTGCTTCATTGCTGGCAGGTGCTCGGTAATAGACTGTCACCGTGCACAGGGCGCCGGTTCAAACAAACGGCAGCCCCCCCCCCCCTCCAGCGCCGGTCTGATATACCTAGTGGTACATTCACTTTAAAGTGTCACTGGCGTTACAAAAATCCTTTGACATGTCATAGAGACATTGCTGCAGCAAACTGCAAGTGTCAGGACTAATCATGTATACTTCCCTCAGCGTACACATGATAAAAAACTGTTCTAGAATTTTTGTTTAAAAAAAAAATGACTTTCTTAGAAAACCATTGGAACAAATAGAACTGTGCACAGTTAAAGAAGGTAGCCACATTCCCTACCTCCTTTTAGCCATGCACTCCATCCAGCTCCTGTGGGTGTTTTACACAGAAATTAGTAGATCCTATATGCCCAGGTTTGTAGCCTTACAGTCTGAGAGAGGCCAATAGCTAAGTATAGGGTCCAACTCTGGCATTCACCTTTATGTGGTGAGTTGGTAGATTATATTTGATCAAATGGTTTGCTAGGAACCTCATTTTTTTTTTTTAACAAAAAATCTAGAACAGGTTTTTATCCTGTGTACGCTGGGAATAGTATATATACGATGAGTACTGACACTTGCAGTATGCTGCAGCAATTTTTGTGTTTGTTAGCATCAGCAGTGTGCAAACTGCATAGTGTGAACAAATGTGAGTGGGTTGCTGGCCATTCATCAGCTTTTTAAGACATAGAGACATGTCAAAAGAGTCTGAGTGTTCAGACCCATACTGATTGATAGAACGTGCTGCAGTTAGAAAAGAAAAATTGGACTTGTAATGGAGCTCTATAGAGCTTGACTCTTTTTCTAACACACATCTTCTCCCACATCTTCTCCCCACTCGTTCTTCCGTTTCATATGGTTCTGAACACTCAGACCCGGACCGATTAAAACTTTTAACATGTCTCTAATTTTTGTAACAACATTGACACTTTAAATCGAAAGTACCACTAGTAACATTGTTTTTTTTCCCCACATGAACAGACCCGCACAGGCTGATGCCCGTGCCATTGTCCTTTTTTTGAACCGCCGTCTGGTTCAAAAGTTTTTTGTGACAACAGTGACACTTTAAACTTCTCCCCCAGTCACACCCCGCTGACTCAGAAACTTGCAATCTGTCATCTGATGCTGCAATTCCGTTCCTTGGGTCCTACCCCAGTGGGAACCACACCATATCTTTACAACTAACACCACCAAAAGAAGTGGGGGAGTACCATCCCTTTGACGGGTTCCCCTCAGAATGGCTTCATCTTTAAGTGCACTGCAAGACCTCCTGAGCCTTCAGCTCCTCCCTGGTAAGTAACCTCCCCTAGCAACTCCTGCCTCTCCTTGTCAGTTCCTCCCTGCCCCTTTCTGACCTAACCTTAACCCCTCATTGCCCACCCTCCTGTCTCTCCATTAATCCCTTAGGGTACATGCACACTACGGAATGGCGACGGAAAACCGTTGCGGATTCCGCAGCTCGCACCTGCTCGCGGACTCTGGCGGCCGCGCATGTCTCGGTCCGTGTCACAGACTCCATTCTATGCATGATTTCCACCGTCCGCCGAAAGAACAGACATGTCAATTCCTTCAGTGGATGGCAGATTCCGCCTGTGCATAGAATGGAGTCTATAACACAGGCGGAGACACCCGGAGAGACCGTGAGCGAGTGCGAGCTGTGGAATCCGCGACGGGTTTTCTGTCGCTATTCCGTAGTGTGCGCGTACCCTCAGGCTTCCTATCCCAGCTGACCGGGTCATGCCAGGCCCCCTGTTCCCGACCTTTTTATTCCCACAAGGTCTGTACCTGAAAATTCAAAGCTGTCTGTACTCTTATTTTTGGAGACATTATCATAGTCCATATTGTAGAGGGCTTCTCTAAGCTGATCGAAAGATAGGGAAAGATAATTATTAGTGATGAGCGAGTACTAAAATGCTCGGGTGCCCGTTACTCGAGATGAATATCTCCCGATACTCGAGTGCTCGTTTCGAGTAACGAACCCCATTGAAGTCAATGGGAGACTCGAGCATTTTTTCAGAGGACCCAAGTTCGGTAGGGGGAAGGTTGTGTGAAAACCAGTCAACCTCAGAAAATGATGGAAACACCACGGAAATGGACAGGAAACAGCAGGAGCAGCATGAATGCATGCCTCTGAGGCTGCCTAATGGCGCCATTATGCCTAATTCTGTGCAAAAGCCTGGTTAAAGCAGAGGTAGGCATATGGACCACCCAAAAACAGCCTGACACAGCATGGCAGTGAGAACACAGGGAACCATTAAAACAGAGGTAGCATAGCTTGAACCAGCCAAAAATTTCAGCCTGACACAGCATGGCTGTGAGGACAAAGTGAACAAGGTAGAAGCGGTAGCCAGTCAGCCTTCCAAAAATAATACCAGACCTAGCATTGCAGTGAGCACACAGAAAACCATTAAAAGTGAGTAAGGAAGCAAGTGAGCCTCCCCAAAATTAGGCCAGACACTGCATGGCATTGAGCACACAGAGAACTCCCGAGAGCAGCAGTAACCAACATAGATGCCAGTGAAGGCCCAGCAGTAGTCAACATGGATGCCAGTTAAGGCCCAGCAGTAGCCAACATGGAGGCAAGGGCAGGAACACCAGTAGTCAACATGGATGCCAGTTAAGGCCAAGCAGTAGCCAGCAAGGAGGCAAGGGCAGGCACAGCAGTAGTCAACATGGATGCCAGTTAAGGCCCAGCAGTAGATTACATGGAGGCAATGGCAGCATGGTGGCTCAGTGGTTAGCACTGTAGCCTTACAGCGCTGGAGTCCTGGGTTTGAATATGACCAAGGACAACATCTGCAAAAAGTTTGTATGTTCTCTCCGTGTTTGCGTGGGTTTCCTCCAGGTACTCCAGTTTCCTCCCACACCCAGAAACATACAGATAGGTGAAGCGCTGCGGAATCTGTGTGCGCTATACAAATAAAAAAACAAACAAAAATAAAACAAAAAAACAAGGGCAGGCACAGCAGTAGTCAACATGGATGCCAGTAAGGGCCCAGCAGTAGTCAACATGGATGCCAGTTAAGACCCAGAAGTAGCCAACAAGTAGCATTCTACCCCCAGCACCCTTTTGATTTTCAATTTGACTGTAGCAGTTGGGTTAACATTCTGTCGAAGTTTTATGCAGGTGTACTACAAATCCCAGCAATACAGTGTAGTACCCACTAGTTTAAGGGGGGCTGTACGGTACAATGTGGTAGTGACTGGACCTAGATACACACTCTGTGATACCCCTTTACAATGAGCAGTGAAGTTCTATGCAGGTGTACTACAAATCCCAGCAATACAGTGTAGTACCCACTAGTTTAAAGGGGGCTGTACGGTACAATGTGGTAAGGGCTGGACCTAGATACACACTCTGTGATACCCCAGTGAAGTTTTATGCAGGTGTACTACAAATCCCAGCAATACAGTGTCGTACCCAATAGTTTAGTGGGGGCTGTACGGTACAATGTGGTAGTGGCTGGACCTAGACACACGCTGTGATACCCCTTACAATGAGCAGTGAAGTTTTATGCAGGTGTACTACAAATCCCAGCAATACAGTGTAGTACCCACTAGTTTAGGGGGGCCTGTACGGTACAATGTGGTAGTGGCTGGACCTAGACACACGCTGTGACACCCCCTTCCAATGAGCAGTGAAGTTCTATGCAGGTGTACTACAAATCCCAGCAATCCAATGTAGTACAGCAGGATCACCAGCCCCAAAATCAAAAAAGAGTACACTGAGCACTTCTTAGGGGTCTGTATGCAACACCTAAAGTCCCCTTTCTGCCAGCAGCCGACCACCACAGTGTGCTGGTTAAATCGTGTAGCAGCACTGCAAGTCCCAGCCAGCAGTCTGTAGTAATACTATTAAAAAACGATTTGAAGCCCTGAAAAGGGCTGTTTGTTTGTATTGATAGTATTTCCTGTCTACTGGAACGCTAAATCCTACACTCTCCCTGAGAAGCAGCAGCTCTGTCTCTAATCTCTCACAGCATGCGTCTGAAGTGAGTAATGCCGGCTGAGCGTTTTATATGGCAGGGTCATCTGATCTGGCCAACCAATCGCTGCTATCGACATGTATGGGTCCCACGTGATCGCAGGATGTACCAAAGAGTCTTCTGCATGTTTATTGGCTGAGAAACAGCACCCAAACTTACAGGAAACGGATGATGAGATTTTTTCGAGTATCGCGAGATGCTCGTCCGAGTACCATCAAGTACTCGCTCATCACTAATAATTATCTTTAGCAATAGAAAAAAATCGATTTTCTTTACTGGAACCAGTGGTTTCTGTTTCCCAGTTTATATCAGGGTAGTTGAAGTCCTTCATAATAATGACTTCAATAACTGATGGACGAATATACACTGGCGGCTGGTATGGCCGACAAAATTATAAGGTGACCTTTAGACAGGAATTTTCATAAAGGCAGCTCAGCCATTCAGGTGGGACTCTGCTACGGCCGCTGAATGGCTGATCTGCCATGTCTCGTGCGGCAGCTCACACCAGGATGCGGCCGCAGGACGGGTGTACTGGGCGGCGTAATCCGGGACCCGTCGCTGGAACCAGGGAGGTAAGTGACCTCTGCTGTCCATAACCACCCCCTCCCCAGCAAGAGCAAAAAAAATACCCCCGGGCTAGAGTACCCCTTTAAGCTCAGCTCGCTCTTAACAACTACACTGCAGGGGCCCAAGTGGGTAAAAACTCACCAAATACATCCTACCCACACCAAAGGGATCTGCTAGAGAAAGGCAACACGGTCTTCCTTTGTCATGATTCTCCCTCCTGAAATCTACAGTGATTTATTGAACCCCTGATTAATAATTAACACCTTAAAAGACACCAAGTAAGCAGTGTAAAAAATATAGTTTGGTTTTTAGATCATGGGCCCATTTTGAGACCTGTTGTCTGGTTTTTTTTTATTTCATAGAAGTGCTTAAATGTTAGTCTCAGAATGGAAAGTAAACTTTGGGGTCCATAAAGTATGCCTGGAGCAAAATAGAGCCTTGATTTTTTGCCTGGAGCAAAATAGAGCCTTGATTTTGTACTTAAAAATACAAATGAGACTCTTATTTGTACTCATGGCGAACCAGTGTGGTCTGTGTGATGAGACTGACCCCGGTGTTTGTTTCAGGAATGTCAATTCATAAACACGAAAGCTTACTGGATAGATCTCCCTGTACTTTTGTATGTACACACAGATACCCTTACACAACTACACACTCCCCTAGGGCAACAATCAGCCATTATGTATACACAGGGTAGACACAAGGTGTCATTGGATCCATGTATCTATGGGTATGTTGACATAAACACTCACTTCTGTATATACACAGACATTCACAAATAATTATCTTTTCAAGGTCACTCCCCTCCTGCTCTCCTATTCAGTTTCTTTTCCCTCTCTGCATCTTTCTCTACACTTCTAAGAACACGCCATGACTTCCCCATGGTCTGATTGAAGAATTAGTGTGTGTGTGACGGATATATATTGTACATTGTCAGATACATACAGTTTATAACATGCAAATAAACAAGCCAACACAATCTTAGGTAGACAGAATGACACACATCATTTTCTAGTCATGTATGTGTCAGGAACTTATCTTACCAGGGTCCTCCTCCGACTAGGCTCCGGTGGCCGGGACGGGAGTGCGCCTGACAACCAGGGACGCCGCGGACTCACGTGACAGGCGGACAGCCGGCAACACAGCTGAGCGGCTTCTTTGCTCAGGCTGAGTGACCGTGTCTATTCCTGCGTACCCCGTCCTTATTCCCTCCGACTGCTCGACTCGTGATCTGACCTCCCACCTGACCTGTGACTATCCTATTGTATTGCTGATTCTGTACTGCGTTGCCTGTGTGGTTTGACTTGGCCTGTTCACTACTCTCTATTTTGTCTGTCTGTCTTGTTTAGTGTGCCACGTACTTAGTGTACAAACGTCTTTGTTGTTGTTACTGGCCGCCTAGGGCCGACTGAGGCAAGTAGGCAGGGATTCAAACCTAGGGCCCACTGTCTGATTGTGTTTGTACCTTCTTGCCCTGACAGTATGCATAAGGGACACAAGACATGCTGCTACTGTCTCTGAAACTGTATCATATTTGACACTGAGTAAAACACAGACCCTAGAAATTAGTCATAGTCCTTCATGCTATACACTTGGGAGAGAATGTGCAGTGTAATTGCAGCATGGTCCAGTTCAGGTGAATGGGACAAGGCTTAAGAACTAAACTACAATAACAATCATTTAGTGCTGTCATAACCTTTTGGTAGGCAGAGTAAATACCTGTCTGCCACACAAATAACAATAAGAGAAACAGATTGCTGAACTCAGGGAGACCAGCCAAACAACAACACTGCCGGCTGCTAGTGAAAGCGCTCAATGCAGTGAAGTCCTAGGTGCATTGCCCCCTGGGAAACATGAATATGCAAAAAAGGAGCCCGTGAAGCCTCATTGAAGAGTCTCAAAACACAGGACTAGCCAGATATCCTTCCTCTAGGAGGAATATCTGGCTAGTCCTGTGTTTTGAGACTCTTCAATGAGGCTCCACGGGCTCCTTTTTTGCACACAAATAACAATACTGATAGCACATAAGTAGTAACTAGTAACACTATAGTGCAACTTCAGGCACAACTAACCTATAGCTGTTAAGAGCAATATGTAGAGATGATCAAAGCAGCTGAAAATTTGTTTTTGTGAATCAAATACAAACAAACCAATCACATTAAAGCAAACTAAAGTAGCAACAATAGTGGGACTATTACAGAGTAGTGATTTTTTTCAACAGTTGTTATAGTTTAAAAAAACGGAAAATGACATTTAAAATAAAAAAAAAAAACGTCAATCAGCCAGTAAATTATTCTATTTCAGCCACGGACAGCAGTGGAACTTGGTGGATCAGTGCCAGGGGACACCTTGTTTAGGGGACCCTTTTTCCAACTCTGCCTAGTGATTGACGAGGTTTGACTGATCAAAACTTTTGATGTCTCTATGACATGTCAAAAGTTTTTAAAGTGAATGTACTAAGTTAAATACAAACCACAATGAAAAACCACATCAAAAGCAGCACCAAAATCCTCTGATTTTGATGTGGATTTTTCAGCGCATGTGAACATAAAGTTAAAGTTTTCTTATACTAGAGGCTTATCCCATGAGAGTTTTAGGTATCTAGCACTGGTGCTGGTTACATATGCACTCATCAGCCATATTACAAGTAGACTTATGTTTAGTCTGTTAAAGCCTACTCTGTATATTAACTCTGTACAGACAAGGCATGATGTAAATGCCCCTTATTTTCTCCACCAGACAGTAGTTTTAACGCTAAAGCAAATATATATAGTATATATATTTCAAAGTAATTGTAAAGTGTCTATGATCTACTATTCTGTTTGAAAACGGTATGTAGTGTTTACATAGATTTTGTGTCACAACGGTAATGGAGAAAGAGTGATATTTTTCTGTAGCAACTAGGGTTCATGTTCTGTTTATTTTCAAGTGCAGTTAAAAATTAAAGGTGAACATAGAATGCAACTAGTGATGAGTGGACATCAACTGTAAGGTCCAGGTCTGTGCCTGAATCCATGTGTACATGGTCCCAATCAAGGACTTTGCTGTGAAAGTCAGTGTTGGGGTATGGTGTTCATACAAACAATAACATTCGTTGAGACTTGCGGGGGGCAGATGGGAAGAGGGTCATAGCATGGAGGTGCAGGGGCAACTAGTTGTGTGACAGTGACAGTTGTGTGACAGTTCGAAGACGGAGTAGAGGTAAGAGTGCCAGGGAGGCTATTCCTGATCTGGCACACCACATCAAGTTTGCCAAGTTCGAGAATAAGGAGGATGTTAGTTTAAGAATGGCATTTCTGTAGCAGGACATGGTCTTTGACAGCCAGGGGGCCTCTGACAGGTGTCAAATGGCAGAATATCCAAGGTAGAGGTGTGTGTGTGTGTGGGTCACCTAGGGTTTAAGGGTTTTCTAAGAAATGTTATATTGGAGTATCTTAATGAAAATAATCTCATAACACAACACCAGCATAAATTTATGAGGGATAGGTTCTGCCAGACTAATCCGATCAGCTTCTATGAGGAGGTCAGGAGGTGGGATACCACATACTCAAGAAGGTGTCCCACATTGCGACCATGCTAGCCCTCCCTTCCAAGGTGGTGTCTGCGCCCCAGCTCCATTTTTGACTTAATCTCCCGTGCCTTGTGCTTCCACTGAGCCCTCGCTGTCAGATGGGAAGTGTGCCAGTAGTGGGTCCTCCAGCGTGTGTTTTTATTAACTGCTCTTCCAAATATGCCCCACTGATGGAAATAAGGACAGAATGTTGTCCTTGTAGCGGGGATCAGCAGAAGGGCCACCCATTAATCAGCACTGATCAGAATGTGGGCCATTCACAGGTCATTGCACAGGTATCGTTTCTCATGTCACCCAGTTCTTGCTCAGAGGCAAGGACAAGCTTTCCACTGTGGGCGCTGCTTTCTATGGGTCCTCTGCATCCCCCTGCCACACTCCAGTTACTCATGAAGTGGTGAAATGATTTCCGCTCTGTGCATTCTGCAGATGAAACTCCACTACCTCTTGCTCCTACACTCTCTGCAGCATATGTAACATGGCATTGGACCTTGTGGTTATGTCACATATGAGAGGTGGGTGGGAAAGCCAAAGTTATGCTGTAAGCAGCAGGGTGATAAAGTCTAAAATGCACACAACTGGCACTTTATGCATCAGCTGAGTCTTATGTCAGGGTAGTATCTCAGGAAGTTCTTCACCACCAGGTTTGTCAAATGCGCCAGGCAAGGGATGTGTGTCAATCTGGCTCAGCCAAGAGCTGCTACAAGATTTCCACCTTGCTGGGATTGAGGTTCAGCTACAGCAATCACTCGTCTGTCTGCTGTTTGATACCATTCTGCAGCTCTGCTGAGGTGTATGATTTGTCCCCCAGACAGATGAGTTTGAGAACGGCTTACTGTTGTTTCCCACTGGCTGTGGTGAAGTAGGTGGTTTAACTGGTCGGATGAGGAGGTGGCGAAGTAGAAAGCAAGATGTTCTTCTTTAACCCTGTACCCTTGTATAGCGCTCTGGAGTCACTTTAAAAATAAATATTAATAACGGGAAGCAATGACTGATATCCAGCAATCGTGGGTGAGGGTAGGACATACACAAAAATGTAGTTGTCACTACCTTAAAGGGGTAGTGCGGCGGTAAACAATTATTCACAGAATAACACACATTACAAAGTTATACAACTTTGTAATGTATGTTATGTCTGTGAATGGCCCCCTTCCCCGTGTCCCACCACCCCCACCCGTGTACCCGGAAGTGTGGTGCGCTATACATACCTGTCACGTCCCTACTCATCTCCGATCTTCAGTCAGTGATGTAATCTTCGGACGGCCGGGCTGAATCCCTCCCTCCGTCTGTCCGTCCTGAGTGCCGGCCGCCCTCTTCAGCGTCATCAGATGCTCAGCCGCGATTGGCTGAGCACAGTTATGCTCAGCCAATCGCGGCTGAGCAGCCGATGACGCGGCAGAGGGCGGCCGGCACTCAGGACGGACTGTGGGATTCGACCGAAGACGACACCGCTGACTGAAGATCGGAGACGAGTCGGCACGTGACAGGTATGTATAGCGCACCACATTTCCGGGTACACGGGTGGGGGTGGTGGGACACGGGGAAGGGGGCCATTCACAGACATAACATACATTACAAAGTTGTATAACTTTGTAATGTGTGTTATTCTGTGAATAATTGTTTACCGCCGCACTACCCCTTTAAGCTAGTAGTCAGTTAGGGAGATGTAATGTCCCTGGCCTCACTTACTGCTAGAGGTATCAGTGGTTATGGGGACCTTTCCAATGATGGCATGGTACAGCAGACACCTTATTTGCTCCACAACCTCTTGGTGCAGGGATGGTCCACCTAGAAAAGTAGTAGCGGCTGGGAATCACATAGAATGCTAAAGTGCTGTTAAATATGTTTGTCCTGTATGAGCACTAATAATTAGTATTACTACTGAAGGGGCAGCTGCCACAATCAGTTTCCGTCTTCACTAGCCAGAATGGGAGCAGTTCAAAGACTAGCAATTTTTAAATGCTCCCATTATAACCAGGACTGATGGGTGTGAAGGGGGGTACCTCCGCATGATCCTCAGTGTTTGGGGGATGGAAAGCTGAACGCTTCCCTTGGACAGCGTGGAGATGCTTGTTGATGATCGTGTACTATCTCAACACTTGGATTATTAGCCACAGAACCAATTGCCTAACGCCAGGCAACAATCTTTTTTTTATTAGCCAACACTTGGATTATTAAACACAGTACCCAGTGCCTAACTTTGGCAACCAGTGGCGGATTATAATGTGGGCAGTTTGGGCGGCCACCCGGGGCCCGAGGCTCCGGGGGGGGGGCCATGCCGCACCGTCCACAATACAGAGCAGCAGCACATCACTTTTGGTGGCCCAGTGGGCCCCTGAGTGATGTTCTGCATTGGCGCTCTGTCCCTGGAGTCCCGGCCCACAACGCTCGTCACCCCCGTCTGATGTGCGGCTGCCGGGGGTGTCGCGTCCTATGCCCGGCAGCGCGCGCATTATAGAGCTCCCTGTGGCCGTGACTTCCGGTACAGAGCGTCCCTGTGCCGTAAGTCCCATCCCCGGCGTACAGGGAGCTCTATGATGCGCGCGCTGCCGGGGATAGGACGTGACACCCCCTGCAGCCGCACATGAGACGGGGACAGACGGAGGCTGGAGAAAAAGAGACGATCGTCAGGAGAGCGGGTTGTTAGGTGAGGTTTTTTTTTTTTTTTAATCTGCCTTGCACGGGGGGAGGATAAGAGAGAGGGTACCATCTATAAGGGGGGGGAGAGAGGGGACCATCTATAAGGGGGGGGGGGGGGGAGAGAGGGACTATCTATAAGGGAGAGGGGACCATCTATAAGGGAGGGGGGATAAGAGAGAGGGGACCATCTATAAAGGGGAGGGGAGAGTGGGGGACATCTATAAGGGAGGGGGATAAGAGAGAGGGGGCATCTATAAGGGAGGGGGGAGAAGAGAGAAGGGTGCATCTATAAGGGAGGGGGGGTAAGAGAGAGTGGACCATCTATAAAGGGGGGAGAGAGGGGGCCATCGATAAGGGAGGGGGATAAGAGAGAGGGGGCATCTATAAGGGAGGGGGGAGAAGAGAGAAGGGGCGCATCTATAAGGGAGGGGGGATAAGAGAGAGGGGGCCATCTAAAAGGGAGGGGGGATAAGAGAGAGAGGGGGCCATCTATAAGGGAGGGGGATAAGAGAGAGGGGGCCATCTATAAGGGAGGGGGATAAGAGAGAGGGGGGCATCTATAAGGGAGGGGGGGAGAAGAGAGAGGGGGCCATCTATAAGGGGGGGAGAAGAGAGAGGGGGCCATCTATAAGGGAGAGGGATAAGAGAGAGGGGCCATCTATAAGGGGGGGACAAGAGAGAGGGGCCATCTATAAGGGGGTGAGAGAGAAGGGGCCATCTATAAGGGAGGGGGGATAAGAGAGAGGGGGCCATCTATAAGGGGGGGAGAAGAGAGAAGGGGCCATCTATAGGGAGGAGAATAGAAGGGGCCATCTATAAGGGGAGGAGAAGAGAGAAGGGGCCATCTATAGGAGGGAGAAGAGAGAAGGGGCCATCCATAGGGGGGGGATAAGAGAAAGGGGGCCATCTATAAGGGAGGGGGGATAAGAGAGAGGACCATCTATAAGGGGGGCGGAGAGGGGGCCATCTATAAGGGGGGGGGAGGGGCCATCTATAAGGGAGGGGGGGAAGAGAAGGGGTCATCTATAGGGGGGGAGAGAAGGGGCCATCTATAAGGGGGGGACAACATAGGGAGAGAGGGGGACATCTATAAGGGGGCTCCATAGAGGAAAGCATATACTATAAGGGGGATCACATAGAGTCAGCCTACCTTCTAAACGAGGGTGTAAAGGGGCCAATACAGATGTAGAGAGATGAGGATGGTGTCAGAGTGAGGAGCCTAATATGTCTGTCTGGCAGATTCTGTGGATTCGTGGCTCGGAGAAGTTCTCATGATGGTCCAGAGCAGATGAAGACGAAGATGAAACGGGAAGAACTCCGATCAGAGAAGACATCCCCTGTGAGTCACCTGATATAACAGCACTGTAATGTACTGTATATGGTGTACAGAACCTGTGTAGAGCTGGGTACCTCTATATGACTGTATGAGGTGATAGTGATCTGTGTACAATGGATGTTATTCAGTAGCAGCGGCAGTATTAGTCACTATTAGTGGTGACATTAGTCAGTATGCGGTGGTATTAGTCAGTATGTGGTGGTGGTGGTGTTAGTCAGTACGTGATGGTGGTGTTAGTCAGTATGTGGTGGTATTAGTCAGTATGTGGTGGTATTAGTCAGTATGCGGTGACATTAGCCAGTATGCAGTGGTATTAGTCAGTATGCGGTGACATTAGTCAGCATGCAGTGACATTAGTCAGTATGTGGTGGTATTAGTCAGTATGCGGTGACATTAGTCAGTATGTGGTGGTATTAGTCAGTATGCAGTGGTGTAAGTCAGTATGCAGTGGTGTTAGTCAGTATGCGGTGGTGTTAGTTAGTATGTGGTGGTGGTGGTGTTAGTCAGTACGTGATGGTGGTATTAGTCCGTATGTGGTGGTATTAGTCAGTATGCGGTGACATTAGCCAGTATGCAGTGGTATTAGTCAGTATGCGGTGACATTAGTCAGCCTGCAGTGACATTAGTCAGTATGTGGTGGTATTAGTCAGTATGTGGTGATATTAGTCAGTATGCAGTGGTATTAGTCAGTATGCAGTGACATTAGTCAGTATGTGGTGGTATTAGTCAGTAGGTGGTGGAATTAGTCAGTATGTAGTGACATTAGTCAGTATGTGGTGGTATTAGTCAGTATGTGGTGGTATTAGTCAGTATGCAGTGGTATTAGTCAGTATGCAGTCACATTAGTCAGTATGCGGTGGTATTAGTCAGTATGAGGTGATATTAGTCAGTATGTGGTGGTGTTACACTCAGCACTGTGACTGGGGCCGGAAGCAGTCTGTCTCTGTACACTGTGTAGGGGTGACGACCTGTAACTGCAGCACCGCTACACAGTACAGAGACAGAAGCTTCTGACCCCATTTACTGTGTTATTATCTGTAATTCCAGTCATGGCCGTGATAATACAACATGTAGCCATGCTGCGCTCACAACATCCTCTCATAACTTATCACCGCGCGGCGAGTGGACCTGTGTGCTCTGGAATGCCAGGGCTGATTTTCAGTCCCAGTCCGGCCCTGCTAACATGTAAGCAGTGTGTGTTGGCACTGGGGGTGCTAGGACCAGAACATGGACCATTGGGGGCTGGGGGGAGGGGAGACTGCCTAGCAGTGGGACCGGACAATGATTATTGGGGTAGGCTGCATAGGGGGGCCAGATGGCCATATGTTAAGGGCAACAACAGAAAACCAGGTGGCAAGTTGTTTATGGGGGGGGGGGGGGTGCCCAGGTTGGGTGGACAGCCCGGGGCCCAGGGTACATTTAATCCGCCACTGTTGGCAACACTTGGAATATTTGGCCACTCAGGAAAGTATTGTGAACAGCAGTGAGCTAAACACAGTTTTCTAGCTGCTATTGCCCGAAAAAGGGCAATTCAGCAAGCAGGTCTGTTCCACAAGCAGGTCTATTTACAATCTTTGTTGTTTGCAATAACAGATACTGAGCTAAAGAAACAAGATTTGCTTTTAAAAGAAGTTATCTTTTTGATACAAATCCTTTAAAGGGACTCACCAACTTTCATTAATTCTGCCTAACAGCATTTCCTAACATTAATCTCATCATGGAAGTGTTTCAGTAATTATTTACAAACTCATGAATGTGGATTTTTCACCTGTATAGAAACAAAGCTTTATAATTCAGCTGGTTGTTTCCGTCTTCTACATTTCATGTTGCATTTTCTTTTTCCTTCAGCTAAACTACCTTGGCCCACCTTTCAACGATCCTGACTTCAACCCTCCACGTGCTATAGGGCCAGAAACTATTCCTAGTGCCTCAGTGGACCTTCACATGTGGCGGAACCTGAATGACAGTCTGCGATTGGCAGAAAACCACCGGGCATACAGTGTTCTCCTTTGCTACTTACGTTCCATCGATAGTGAAGTGGCGAGAACTGAGCTACGAAGAAGCTTGGGTCGCTTCTGTACCAGCTTACAAGGCCTTGTTGTCAGTATTGCTGGAGTAATGTCTTCACTGGGCTACAACCCTCCCCCTGAACTGGCAACTTCTTCTCCTCCACCAGGATTAGGATTTGGAAAAGGTAATGACTTTTTACGCAAGATGGAGGACTTCTGGCTACTAAAGGAGCTGCAGATTTGGCTTTGGAGGTCAGCAAAGGACTTTAATCGATTGAAAAGGAAAGTACCAGCAGTTGTGTCGTTCCGAATGGAATCTCGTGGCTTTTGAAGATATTGGGATGATAAAACATAAGTATAGTATGAGCTTACGGTTTATTCAGTGACAAGAGGAAAGTGTAAAAAATGCACTCTCTGATAAGTTCAGAAATATGGTCCTTGGGCATTTAGCGTTCCTGTCATGACCATACAAGGATTAAACAACTAAAAATGAAGAAAATAGGCAGAGAGGAAAGATGTTTACCAGAATGGCTATAGCTTTAGCTCTTTCCCAACTAAGAGAAACAAAGATGCAAAAAGACAGAAGGTGAAGTCATTAACCTGTGCACATTTCTAGTTAATTGATGGTTAAAGAGCTTTATCAACCACTCTATTTTTAATAGTTTTGTGCTTAAGACTTGGATTCCCCCTTTTATTTTTTAAAATATTTTTGTGATGTTTTATAAGAAGAGCTATGACCCAATGTCACCGTGGTCTTTTAAAAACCTGTTGCTGTTTGTTATGAGTGAGCAGAAATATGGCCTATGAATACATAAGTAATTCTTTCTTTACAAGGTTGTTAAAACAAACCAAAATGATGTACCTTCTATTGATTACCTATCAACAACACTCTTCATAATACATTGATTCCCAAGGCACTGAGACCTTATATTGTGCAGTCTCTATATTGTATGAGGCTCTTCTGTGCAGTCCCCCTATACAATATCAGTCCTCTCTGTGCCCCCTATATCTAGTTTGAGACCCTTCTCTGCAGCCCCCAAATAGTATTAGGTCCTCCCCACCGTGTTTCCTCCATTTGGTAAAAGCCCCCTGTGCGTCACTGTCACACAGTGACATCAGTAAGAGAGTGCCGGAGCAGAGAGGTAAAGAGCGGCCTGTTGTGACTGAAGGCATAACACTGCCTGTGGTCACAAAAGTGATTGAAAGCCCAAAGAGCCAATGGCTTCTCATGTTGCCAATCAGTGCGTACTGTAAGTTCTGACCCGTGTGGATTCAACCAATAGGAGAAACTCACTGAAGTGCTGCTTTCCTCAACACTGCGGCCCTAGGCACAGGACCACGAGTGCCTAATGGCAAATATAGCATGCATGTAAAAAAAACTGTAGCACTGACAGCAAAAGCAATGGTTATACAGGTTGCTATGGCATATAACATTTGAACAAACTTTAAAATAGAAAGTTGATGTTTTAAAAATGGATTTGGCCAGGTTTTACATATCGTTACATTGCTCCTCCTCTTTCATAGTACCTTCTTAAATGGGTTGTGCAATTTAGAGAACCCATTTTTTGTTGCCCTATTACAGATTACTGAGTTAAGAGGGGCATTTTCTATTCTCTTTGTAAGATCTGTCCTGTTTTGCATTATACAGATTGATTACACATTGAGCATTATGGTTTAAGGGTGCTGTCCTCTGTATAGGGCTGTCAGCATTTTTGAGCGCTCAAAATTGCTGACAGGTTACTTTAAAGGGGTTATCCCAAGATAATGACCTATATAGGTGATAAATGTCTAAACAGTGAAGGTCTCACCACTGGAACCTCCAACAATGACAAGAAAGGATGTGCACCCCAACACCATTTAAATTATGGAATTGCAGAAGATAGTCGAGAGTTGTACTCTGCCATCATCAACAGTCCCATAAAGTTTGAATGGAGCAGAAGGCTGTATACTCAATCCCTGCTCTTTTGATAATTAAGGATAACAGTGGTTGTACCCCAACTGATTAGATATTTGTCACCCATCCTGTGAATTATTGATAAACTTAATCTTGGAATAACCCAAAAATATGATTTTTGGGAAGAATTTTAACACAAATATAGGCAAAAGGAGAAGAGGAGCTGAACCATTTCACCCCTGGATAGATCCCCAATACGTACCCCCTCCTGTCGCTCCCTATGCTGGGAAATCGCCTTCACTGCTCATTATGCAAATAGGCTGAGTCTGATGCGCAAAGGAAATGACTGGAGCAATATGGGCGGGGGGGGGTTGTTTAGCCTACTCTCCCAGGGTGACAGGTTCCCTTTGACAATATGTAAACATAATTCACTTATTTATTTTATAGTCAATTAAATTTTACATATGTTGAGCATATTTCTACCCAAACTGTTAATTATCTGTACAGTAACTTTATGGTTGTTGCTGCTATGTGATATTGACTGATTTTGATAGTAGACATTGATCAGGGTCACCTTTTCTGCTTGGAATGAAGTTCTTCTCTGAAAATAATGATAATAACATAATTTCCAACCACATACAAAACTTATTGCATATAACACCAGAGTGTGAGAATCCTCCAATAAGCCAATAAGCAGGAGTCCATGCATTCAAACTGATCTGCTAGATATAGTGTAAGCAACATATGTCATATATGGTCCTTATGTATCCAGCATATCAGCTTGAAAAACTTACAGTTAATTTTGTAGAAAGATTGGTCTTCAATCAACATCAGGCTTCTGGTTAATACTGATTGAATACTGCTGTTAATTTGACAGTTTACTTTTTAGTCTTGGTTGTACACATATATGTTTTTAAAAGCTATTTTATAAATATTTAATATAATGAAGCATGCAAAAATTTTTTACTAAATATACCTTACATGCATCCCGATTTCATCAAGGCTATTATCAGACATATCTGGGTTCATTATGTCCCAATGGCCAGGGTTACCGTGGCATTATTGTGTCAATATAACTCCTATTTGCACCCTATTTTGTACATTTGGTGGGAACCTGAGAAACCCCTCTGAAGCACAGTGGTCTGGAACAGTACAAAGGAACAGAATTCTGATTTGGACACTGCTTATACCTATTAATATACCTATAATTTTTAGGGAAGCAGGTTAGCCCATTATTACAACATAATAAATGGGGCCCTTTCTGTCCATAAGGGAAACCTCATAACTCCCATGCTGTTATGATTAGATGGAAGGTTGGTGGCAGCTTGTGGGCTTTCCTGTACATTGTTCATGTTCATTTACCTTTACAACTACAACAGCTTCAATAAGGGTACACCAAACCAAAAAGATACCTTGTGAAAAACAGTAACTAGTTACTAGTGTAAGGGAGAGCTGGATATTTTGGCTGAATGTGTAGACAGTCAGTCTGTATACAATCCACCTGCCATGCACTTGGACCAGTTTTATCTTTTCTACTTTAGTGATTTTGTGGACCAAAGCAAGGGTACAGAGTGCAATATTCAGCACTGAGGCACAATAATAAATACTTAGCACTTTAAGCCATCTAATTTGCCACCTAATCTCACTGCAGAAGTCCAGTCTATGGTGGAAGTCTTTGATTAGTATACAAGTTCAGCAGCAAATTGGTTTTACAATGGGTTTATCCAAACAATCATATTAAAGCCTTTCTCTGTATTTGATAAGGATTGGTTTGGAGGCTTGAGGCTGTGTTCATACATGCCTGCTGCGGTCAGACAGGGGTTAAGTGCAGCTAAACTAATGAAAAAAACAAACAGTTAACTCCCCAGTTTTTTTAAAACTGAAAGGATTGCTATAATTTATATTGTGAAAAGTACATAAAAGGACATAACAGACCAAGGTGTCCAAAAGACTGCGATCTTCTCAAAGGGTGCAAAGGTCTATTTGACAAGTGGAATAAATCCATTTAAGGCTACATTCCCACTAAGTATAAATAAAGGTCATTCTTTTCATAAAAAGTACACTGTGTGAACATAGCAATAAACTTTACTGTTTTTATTCATTAGAAAATAAAAAGGTCCTTAAACAAAAAGGAAAAGCTATTTTTTTTACCTTATCCAATCAATGGGGCAGAGAGAAAGAAGACTTTGATTACTTATTTGTGAAGCCATGCAAGGGCCCACTCTCCAGATTCCAAACATGTATACATTTGTTAACCATGTCTGATTGTCTATCCATATGCCACTTGGCTATTGTATATCTGTGTGTTGTGTACATGTCATCTTTTTCTGCTTTGTATGTACATATTTATTTATTACATTTGAATTGTTATTTATTTTATTTTCTCTTTGTATTTATTGAGGCATCTCTTGAGATACTGTACTTTCAAGTATGCAAAGATCGCTTATATATGCCTTTGCCTATGGTATATCTATGCCAATAGGGAGGTCTAAGTGTATATACCTAAATGGGTCATTCTCACTATCTGTTGTATTGGCATCCATCCCTAGTGTCATAAATGTATGTTTCATTAAAGAGGTAAGTTTCTGTGTATGTACACACAGGTCCTAGAGTTACTGTATACATATGTTTCAGATTGTATAAAAATGTACTTAATAGATCCGTTTCAGTGGTTCTGTATGGATACAGGCACATCATGTGTCTCAGGTTGAGTGTTTAATAAACTGAGTATTCTTTACCTTTTTGCTTGTTTAATCCTGACAGTATTTTGTTTTCTGGCATGTACGTTATACACCTGTGTAGATTAAACCTTGTGACTATTTGAGGCACAAAATGAAATCATGCCCTTCTCATTCCTTAATGGAATCTCCACCCAGTGTCAGATTTCTTACTTCCAGCCAAGTTCTTTTAAAACAAATAAATGTCCATGATGCAACTGATAGAGCAGAAACCTACCTTGATGTGTAGTAATTGACCTGTTAAGGCAACAGCCTGGAGCAGCAATCAAGGGTGGTTCTGTCAAGTGTACCATAGAGACTGTAGTCAAGGCACTGTATATGTTGTCTACACATGTTAAAAGAACCAGTTTAGGTGGAAATAGGATAAATGTGAACTCTAAATTTGCATGTGTAGTGTACCATAAACAGACACTGAGTTATCTGTTTATCATTTCAATCATTGAAATCCCTTGAGATCTTGGTTTTATTGTATATAGGTTACCTTAGTTGTTGAAAAATCAGTGTTTGCCAAAAAAAAAAAACACTTCAGTCCATCAGAATCTTTATCTCCATAATATATATATATATATATATATATATATATGTAAAAAGAATCCAAACTACATTTTAAATACATAAAACATTCCGCTGTTTTCCACTAAAATACATTTGTGAAGAAAGGGGTGTGAGCGTCCTGTTTCTTAATGTAATATGGTCTTAAAGTTACCTTAGTTACCTTAGTTACATCTTAAATCTTATGGATCAACAAGTCTTTTATATTAGTTTTCATGAATTGTCATGACTGAAGGATAGACCACGACCCCACCTTCCCCATAAAACAGAACACAGAAACTCTTTGGTGCGAAGGCCAAAATAGAATAAATATAGAATAAATAAGACTAAATAACTCTATAATGGTGCGTTCACACCTACAGGATCTGCAGCTGATTTTCTGCAGCAGATTTCATTTAAATAACTGAACACAGCATCAAATCTGCTGCAGATCTGCTGCAGATCCTGTAGGTGTGAACGCACCCTAACACTATATATAACTATATAACATCTTTTTAACATTTGGTTAATAAACCATCCCTAAGTACCGCCAATTAGGGATGAGCGAACCGAACTGTTATGAACCAGTTTCGTTACGAACTTTGGAAAAAGTTTGGTTCGGCGCCGAACCGAACTTTGAGAAAGTTTGTTACAAATCTGGTAAAAATAACAACGCCGACGCAAAATTGTACTTTTTTCACAGAAAAGACCAGGATACAAGGGATTATTACTCCTATAATCCCTTGTATCCTGGTTTTCTGTGAATATCAAGATGTGTGACGTCACCCCTGTTAGGGTGAGACCTTAAATTAGTCTCCTCAGATATACCTGGGTGCTGCCTAATCAAAAATGTAATGTGACAGCTGTCTGTATTAACCAAGACACATGAAAGCAACTTCAGTGTTCAAGCTTATCGAATTTATTAAGGGAAAATCAGTTCATACCTTTACAATCAGGTTCAAAAAATAGGAGAACTCCGTTTAGTCGCAACAACAAAAAGTAAAAAAAAAAATCCAAAAAAAGTCTCATCACTGTCCAAGACACAAAAAAAGTCCAAAAAAAGTCCCATCACTGTCCGAGAAACAAAAAAAGTCCAAAAAAAAAGGCCCATCAGCTGTCCCATTGGCTGTCCCATCACTGCACAGTTGTGTAGAAAAGTGTTGGCGACTCATTGAGTATCTTGGTGTCCAAGACCGTGCACCCCAGTGCTGATGTCTGGTCCTTTAATTATGGGCAAGGGCAGTACATGTCTGTTACTGCCCATTGGGTCAACATTCCCCCAGAAAACCACCAGAAAGTTAGCCCATTCTTGCCACTGTCACTTCCCCGGTGCTTTAGGGGGCCAGTTCTGGAAACGTTCTGCCTCCACCAGCTTGCAACCATCCACCGCTTTGACTGCAGTCCAACCTGCCCGGGGTCTTACCAACGATGTCAGGCCCAGTGCTCTCAGGCTGTCCTCCATTTTGTGAGCCTGGGTGAACAAAGCCACAGTGGGAAAGAGCTCCTCCGGACTATCAGGTAGGAGATATATGAATGGCTGAGCCAAGGTCAACTAACAGTGGGAAGTGTTGTAGCCCACAAAGGGAGGAACCTTTTCTCTGCACTTTGTATGGCACATGTGATAAACCTCATAGTGCACAGGTTTCTTCGAACATGTTGTGCCAATTGTTGATCCCTTTTGAGGACGCGACTCTGTGAGCAGGCATCAACGACATCATCCTACTCGTCCATGTTCTTAAAAGTGCGGTGAACAACATCATCAGCGAGGAATCCCAGGCAACCATTCCATAGCAACTGCAACTAAACAAAACTATACCCTATCAGACTCCCACTATTGTAGCTGCAATTATTCAGCCATTATTGCAAGGTTCGTTTTAGGTTCGGTTCAGCCGAATCCGAACTTCACGAAAGTTCGCTGGATCGAACCGAACTTTTCAAAAGTTCGCTTATCCCTACCGCCAATAACAAAAGGAACTTGAAGGTACCCCTATCACAAATTGCACTATAAACAAGAGTCCATCAACTTTACCCCCAGTCATAGGGACCTGACCTGGGGGCACTGCATGTTGGAGACATAACCACCTGTGACCTTTTCCGGCGTAAGGTGACTGGGCGTATAAGACGACCCCTGACTTTTAATCAGTTTGTCAGGGCTTCACCTTATACACCGGAAAATGTTAACCCCTGCCTGACCGCAGCCCTGCTGCGGTCAGACAGGGGTTAACTGCAGCTAAGCTAATGAAAAAAACAAACAGTAAACTCACCCGGGCCCGTTCCCGGCCTGTGCGAGTCTTCTCCTCCGCCCTTGTTGCTGGCACAGTCAGTGTGATGTACACTGACTGGGTCGGGGATGCCCGAAACTCTCCCCAGCAGCTGAGCTGCTCAGGAGAGCATCGGAAGAATGACAGAGGCTTCGGGTACTTCCGGAGCCTCCCGAAGCCTCTGTCATTCTTCTGAAGCTCTCCCGAGCAGCCGAGCGTCTCCTATGAGACGCTAGGCTGCTCAGGAGAGCTTCGGGCATCCCCGGCGCAGTCAGTGCACCTCAAGAAGGGGTGTTACACTTCCACCTAGCAAGTGACCGGCCGTCCCACCGCTACAACACCATCCAGGGGTTCACCACACTGAGTTCTCTTCTCTGACATGTTCCTGGATGAGGGTGGCTACTCTCCCTGTTGTGTGCTTGCACTGCATAGTAGATATACTGGTTTGACTGAAAGAACAAGTTGGTTCTCTCCGCAGGAACTTGGCTTTGATGTGTCCTCTCTCCCTGAGAATCAGACTAGGACTAAAGTGTACTTCCTCCACCAGTGATACTCCTTCTACAGGAGCCTGTTGTGTGCTTGCCTGTAAGTCGTGTGGATAAGTGAGCTCCTATTGGTCAGCATAAAACACATGGTACAACCTAAAACATTAACCCATGACTTACTTCAGCTTTGCAATACATATAGATACAAAACACTGGCACCTAGTGGGGAAACTGTAAATACCTCATCCACCACTTAACCTGAGAGAAAAGCTTTTTGATAGGTGAAAAGAAGAAGAGAAAATCACCAGTAATGGACACAACAGATGGTATGTGCAGCAGTGACATCATTGCTTCCCTCCAGAGAGGAGCCCTCTTTCTAGCAACGCAGCTGGTTCTAGCACACCATGATTGGCTGCCCTTAGCTCAGGACGTACCGGTATGTGCAGGGTTGTCTGGGCACAGACTTCCAGGACGTACCGGTACGTCCTAGGTCGTCTAGAGGTTAATATGTTCATTAATGACATTGTAGAGGGGCTACAGTATAGAATCTCTATCTTTTCAGATGACACTAAAAGTAAACACTATAGAGGAGGATAATGTAATATTACAGAGGGATTTGGAAAAGCTAGAGGCTTGGGCAGAAAAATAGCACAGACACACATGGAATGATCTTACCCCACTTTCCACCTCTAGGCTGCTCACCACCTCCAGTCCTAAGTGGGGAGCCTCAGTCATACACCTCTGAGCTCTACTGGCCTTTGGTGTGTTTCAGTGCTGTCTCTCACCCAGCACTGCTCTCCTAAGCCATTCAGCTGTGGCCTTTCTCTCTCCCCAGCATGATGTCTTTACAGGACGATGACCTCAGTGCCTGACCAAGAGGTTCCGGCCATCCTGCTCACCGCTGGGAATCTCTTCGCCTCTCTCCGTGCTCCAAATGTGTTGGCCTCTCGTCTCACCTAAGCTTGGCTCAGCCAACTGCGTCAGTTGCTGATTGATCCTCCTGCAGGCGCAAGCCCTCCAGTCAGCACCTCAGTTACCGTTGCATCTGGCTGCCTCCTAGATCCTGCCATATGTGTCAGAGGTGCTTGCTTCTTAATGGGAGCCCCGTGTCAGACTCCGTGATGGATTCGGACTTCCCAATTAGCAGGTGCTTTCCCTCCTTTTTTCTATCCTATCCTCTCTTCTCTTTCTCCTCACACACACAGCCCCACCAATCACAGGCAGGTTTAGTTAGACCCCTGTAGGAAGGAGTTAGTTCCTGGTGGGAGGAGTGTAGTTAGTTGTCTGGAGTTAGTGTGAGAGGGAACAACACAGACAAGTCTATGCTGAAGTAAAGCCAGGGCCTGACTTTGGCCTAGTCCTCTGACAGGGACACAAGCAAGCAAGCCACAGATTCTTCCTGATGAGAAACACAGCCACTATGCAGTGCTAAGGAAGTACCAAGGGGAGAGAAGCCACACAGGGATCACCTTGTCCATGCCAGGAACCTCTCTAAATGTGCAGGGCAGTCACCTCAGCAGTCACAGGAACTGACCCCAGTGGATCAAAGTTACGGAAAGTCTTAGGTATTCCACTGTGCAGTTCAGGATGACTGGGAAGTCTCAGGAGTCTGCTTAGCCCAGATAACTAGGCCTGGGGCTTGTACTACCCTGACAGGACGAATAGCTCCCAACTGTAAGGCAGAAGGTGGTCAGACTGAACTCTATACGTTAGTAAAAGTGTTCTCTGTATTTCTTCTACAAACCTCTAACTGTTCCAGGCAGAGTACACTACTACATTGGACAAGGCCCTTCAGGTACCCTGTCTCCTCTGCTCTCTCTTCTACCACACTCTGTTCTCAAAAGCACCTGATCTCTACCTCAACTACAAGATTTTTCCCTGGATTGCACTGAAATGTATGTGGTGGGTGGAAGAGAGACAGATGGATGAGACAGCTCAGCCAGAGGTGATATTGTTGTGACGCCAGTGCTAGTCCAGCACACAGGTGTGATGTTGGTACCTGCTTTGTAGAGCGACTGGCTGTATTCCCCAGAAATGGTCTGTGACCTAACGGGTTGCAAGGGGTCCCTTGGGCTCTTGTCACGGTAGTCCTGTGTGGTAATTGACCCAGCCGGACTATTGATACATCCACCACCAGAAAGTGGAAAAATAACCCAAGGTGTACGGATAGTGTGTATAGGTGCTGGTACAGAGGAAAGAAGTCCCAGTGATGTAAAAATATAACAGCTTTACTGTACAGTCTCTTGGTAGTACAAAACACAGCAAATAGATAAATCTTTACACGGACTGTAGTGCCTAAACTTGGTTCTGATAAGAAGATGCTTGAAGAAGTAGAGTAGAGGTAGTTGTAGCAGTGCTTGAAGAGTTGAAAGTAGAGTAGAGCAGCGTAGAGGAGAGGAGTTTGTCAAGGGGGTCCCAACCCAATATAGAACTGTACTCTGCCGGAACTTGAGTGAATACTTGAGAGTGAGAGATACTTGTACCCATGTATAAACTACAGTCTGACCATCTTCTGGCCTACAGTGTCGAGCTACTCATCCCAATAGGGTGATACAATCCCCAGCCGTAGTTATTTGGGTGAAGCTAAGCTTCCATGTCTTCCCGGTTACCTGCACTGCGACATAGGATATGTAGATCCTCTGGTAGCTTTGTCCTATCCAGGCTAGTTCCTCTTGTGTATCAGGATACTGCCCTGCACCTTTTAGACTGGTTCACGGCTTGGGCTGGCATATTCCCAGACTAGTGATGAGCCAGCATGCTCGTCCGAGCTTGGTACTCGATCGAGTATTAGGGTACTCGATGGTACTCGTTATTCGAGAGAATCTCATCATCCGTTTCCTGTAAGTTTCCTATTTCCTATTTCTCAGCCAATAAACATGCAGAAGACTCTTTGGTACATCCTGCGATCACGGGGGACGCATACATGTCGATAGCAGCGATTGGTTGGCCAGATCAGATGACCCTGCCCTATAAAACGTGCAGCCGGCAGTACTCGCTTCAGACGCATGCTGTGAGAGATTAGGGACAGAGCATCTGCTTCTCAGGGAGAGTGTCAGTGTAGGATTTAGCGTTCCAGTAGGCATGGAATACTAGCAATACAAAATACAGCCCTTCAAATTCAAATTGTTTTTTAATAGTATTACTACAGACTGCTGGCTGGGACTTGCAGTGCTGCTACCACGATTTAACCAGCACACTGTGGTGATCAGCTGCTGGCAGAAAGGGGACATTAGGTGTTGCATACAGACCCCTAAGAAGTGCTCAGTGTACTCCTTTTTGATTTTGGGGCTGGTGGTGCTGCTGTACTACATTGGATTGCTGGGATTTGTAGTACACCTGCATAGAACTTCACTGCTCATTGGACGGGGGTGTCAGAGAGTTTGTCTGGGTCCAGCCACTACCAGATTGTACCGTACAGCCCCCCCTAAACTAGTGGGTACTACATTGGATTGCTGGGATTTGTAGTACACCTGCATAGAACTTCACTGCTCATTAGACGGGGGTGTCAGAGAGTGTGTCTAGGTCCAGCCACTACCAGAGTGTACCATACAGCCCCCCCTAAACTACTGGGTACTACACTGTATTGCTGGGATTTGTAGTGCACCTGTATAAAACTTCACTGCTCATTGTAAGGGAGTATCACAGCGTGTGTCTAGGTCCAGCCACTACCAGATTGTACCGTACAGCCCCCCCTAAACTAGTGGGTACTACACTGTATTGCTGGGATTTGTAGTACACCTACATAAAACTTCACTGCTCATTGTAAGGGGGTATCCCAGCGTGTGTCTAGGTCCAGCCACTACCAGATTGTACCGTACATCACCCCAAAACTTGTGGGAGCACAAGCATTTTTCCCGATTTCTGTATTTCATACGCAAGGCCTATCTAAGTTCCATACTGTGCAGTGTTCATAAAATGGTGAACCCCAGGGGTAAGGGTGGAGGACAAGGGCGTGGGCCTAATTTTTGGGAGGCTCACTTGCTTCCTCACTCACTTTTAATGGTTCTCTGTGTGCTCGATGCCATGCTGTGTCTGGCCTAATTTTTGGGAGGCTCACTTGCTTCCTCACTCACTTTTAATGGTTCTCTGTGTGCCCAATGCCATGCTGTGTCTGCCCTAATTTTTGGGAGGCTCACTTGCTTCCTCACTTACTTTTAATGGTTCTCTGTGTTCTCACTGCCATGCTCTGACGTCACACTACGTCTGCGGAGGCCGATCGTGCCCCCGCCAACCAGCCAGCTGTTTTATTTCATTTTTTTTGGTCTAGCCGTGGCCGGGGCCTCACCGCCCGCGGTAAGGAGGCATCAGGTGTTCCCTTGATGGTGACTGACAGCTGGCCTAGCCAGTTAGCTGTCAGCACCCGGGTTCGTGTGTAATTAGCAGTGAACTTGGTTGCGTGTGACAAGGGGCGGAACCTGGTGGCAGCTCTGCAACTCGGCAGCCTCACACATGTACCATGCCTGGCCTACGTCTTCAACCTAGTGTTGCTGCGGTTCCTTAAAACTTATCCCAAGGTGCACCGTATCTGTGCGCATTTCCGCAAGTCAACCAGTTAAACTAACCCCAACTGCTACAGTCACATTCAAAGTCAAATTCAAAACAACGGTGGGGGGGAGAAGTGGGGAGTCACATGATGCAGGGAATGTTACCCCAACTGCTACAGTCAAATTCATAGTCAAATTCAATTTACCTTCCTTGTTTTCTCCATTTCGAACCATATTATCTGTGGATGTCATCTTATCTTACGGGTGTCCTCTGCCATTCGTTGACCAGTACCTTCTACCTTTTTTCGATGTTGTAGCCGTTTTTAAGGCAGGATTGACCAGAGCAGTAATGGACATCCATGTTGACTACTGCTGGGCCTTTAATGGCATCCATGTTGACTACTGCTGGGCCTTTACTGGCATCCATGTTGACTACTGCTGTGCCTGCCCTTGCCTCCATGTTGGCTACTGCTGGGCCTTAACTGGCATCCATGTTGGCTACTGCTGGGCCTTAACTGTCATCCATGTTGACTACTGTTGACTACTGCTGTGCCTGCCCTTGCCTCCATGTTAGCTACTGCTGGCTCTTAACTGACATCCATATTGACTACTGCTGGGCCTTTACTGGCATCCATGTTGACTACTGCTGTGCCTGCCCTTGCCTCCATGTTGGCTACTGCTGGGCCTTAACTGGCATCCATGTTGACTACTGCTGGGCCTTAACCGGCATCCATGTTGACTACTGCTGACTACTGCTGTGCCTGCCCTTGCTTCCATGTTGGCTACTGCTGGGCCTTAACTGGCATCCATGTTGACTACTGCTGTGCATGCCCTTGCCTCCATGTTGGCTACTGCTGGGCCTTAACTGGCATCCATGTTAACTACTACTGGGCCTTAACTGGCATCCATGTTGACTACTGCTGACTACAGCTGTGCCTGCCCTTGCCTCCATGTTGGCTACTGTTGGGCCTTAACTGGCATCCATGTTGGCTACTGCTGGGCCTTTACTGGCATCCATGTTTACTACTGCTGTGCCTGCCCTTGCCTCCATGTTGGCTACTGCTTGGCCTTCACTGGCATCCATGTTGACTACTGCTGGGCCTGCCCTTGCCTCTATGTTGGCTACTGCTGGGCCTTAACTGGCATCCATGTTGACTACTGCTGACTACTGCTGTGCCTGCCCTTGCCTCCATGTTGGCTACTGCTGGGCCTTAACTGGCATCCATGTTGACTACTACTAGGCCTTTACTGGCATCCATATTGACTACTGCTGTGCCTGCCCTTGCCTCCATGTTGGCTACTGCTGGGCCGTAACTGGCATCCATGTTGGCTACTGCTGGGCCTTAACTGGCATCCATGTTGACTACTGCTGACTACTGCTGTGCCTGCCCTTGCCTCCATGTTGGCTACTGCTGGGCCTTAACTTGCATCCATGTTGACTACTGCTGGGCCTTCACTGACATCCATGTTGGCTACTGCTGCTCTCGGGAGTTCTCTGTGTGCTCAATGCCATGCAGTGTCTGGCCTAATTTTGGGGAGGCTCACTTGCTTCCTCACTCACTTTTAATGGTTCTCTGTGTGCTCAATGCCATGCTGTGTCTGCCCTAATTTTTGGGAGGCTCACTTGCTTCCTTACTCACTTTTAATGGTTTTCTGTGTGCTCACTGCAATGCTAGGTCTGGTATAATTTTTGGAAGGCTAACTGGCTACCGCTTCTTCCTTGTTCACTCTGTCCTCACCGCCATGCTGTGTCAGGCTGAAATTTTTGGCTGGTTCATGATATGCTACATCTGTTTTAATTCTTCCCTGTGTTCTCACTGCCATGCTGTGTGGCTTTTTTGGGTGGTCCATATGCCTACCTCTGTTTCAACCAGGCTGTTGCACAGAATTAGGCATAATGGTGCCATTAGGCAGCCTCAGAGACATGGATACATTCTGCCCCTGCTGTTTCCTGTCCATTTCCGGGGTGTTTCCATCATTTTCTGATGTTGACAGGTTTTCACACGACCTTCCCCCTACCAAACTTGGGACCCCTGCAAAAATGCTCGAGTCTCCCATTGACTTCAATGGGGTTCGTTACTCGAAACGAGCACTCAAGTATCTCGAGTAACGAGCACCCGAACATTTTAGTACTCACTCATCAATATCCCAGAATCTTCTCCCTCTGTAGTGGCTAGCACTGCATAGTAGATATAGTAGGTATACTGAAATAACTGGTTGTCTCTAGCTGCATCTGCATACACGTTTGTCTTCAACTAAGACTAGACAGTCGTGTCCCGGAAAAGGGTCCTGGCAGAGCCAGGCCCTGGCTTGGCTACAGCAGGGACGTCTGCTCCGTGAGTCCTTCTCCCACGAGAATCTGGGTGAAACTTATGCTACACCTCCTCCCACCAGCTAACTTCCTTCAGGGGCTAAGTAAGGGACCCTGTGAGTGGTGGAAAGAAATGTGTGCAAGAGAAAGAAGAAGAGTGATAGGTTAGTAAAGAGCATCTCCTATAGCAGGGACAGCCAGAGACAGTCCCACTCTTGTCTCCAGCTTGGGTGGGCTTTTGCTGCTCAGCTCTATTGATGTGAATGGAGCTTAATTGCAAACCGTAACTGAACTAGAGAATTGTATTGTCTATGAAAGAAAGTGGCCTTTTTTTATAGCACTGTAACCCCTTTAAAAACTGGACAAAATTGCAGGCCAACCTTGATAATTATTGAAGTGCAAATGCGGCGGTCCTGGCATTGTCAAAGCAGCGTGCGGTGTTCCTGGAGCTGTCAGTGGTGTGTGTCTCCCAGCGATGTGCACTATGATAAATGACATGACATGATAAATTGCTATGACATGATTAAACCCCAACCCATGTAACAGCCAACACCCCCAATATTGCGCCAGTAACCAACCCAACCAAAACTGCCCTACATATTAGCCAGCCCTCCCAATAGTGCCCAAATAGTAGCCAGCCCCCAAGTGTCCTATATAGTAGCCAGCCCTCCCCCATAGTCTGATATAGTAGCCAGCCCTCCCCCATAGTCTCTCTTTCAGTAGCCAGCCCTTTCCTATAGTATGTTATATAATAGCCAGCCCTCCCCATAGTCTCTTAGATAGTAGCGAGCCCTCCCCCATAGTCTGATATAGTAGCCAGCCCTCCCCCATAGTCTCTCTTACAGTAGCCAGCCCTTTCCTATAGTATGTTATATAATAGACAGCCCTCCCCATAGTCTCTTACATAGTAGCCAGCCCTCCCCCATAGTCTCTTATATAGTAGCCAGCCCACCCCTATAGTCTTTTATATAGTAGCCAGCCCTCCCCCATAGTCTCCTATATAGTAACCAGCCCTCCCCCATAGTCTATTATATAGTAGCCAGCCCTCACCCATATCATAATCTAATGCGATGTCGGCGGGCCAGATGCAATTCAATTTGTGAACTGGTTGGCACGCCAAAAATAATGCCACTGCGGGCCAGATTTGGCCCGCGGGCGAGAGTTTGGCATTGCTGTCCTATAGGCTGGCAAAAGCACATGGTACACATAAAACAGTAACCCTTTACCAACTTCAGCTGTGCAATGCATAAAATCATACATATAGACTACTGACATCTTGCGGTGAAACTATAGACTACTACCTTCATCATCACTGAACCTAGAATAAGAAGCTTTTGCGGCAGGTGTAAGATAAAAACTCGAAACACCCATGGTGAGACACCACATACTCCCTCACTTGAGAAAAGCCATCCACAGCTTAACACCTGGAGAAAAAGGTTTGCACGAAAGGTTAAGGCACAGCATGGGCTACAATAGAGCAATATAAAATAAATATAAAACATTATAAGTAACTTTGGCATTAGGCAGTGGTTAGATCATCCATAGTGCAAAACATTTGGGGTAAATTGGAACAACAGGATGCATCAGTTCATTTACACCCTCAACGGTGCTATGATGCGCCAGTCTCTTTTTTTTTTCCAAAGTAACAACACAAGTAGATGTGTGAGGTCCTTGTTCCTCACAAGAAAGGGGATTAAAGGGAAGGGGAACACGGCTAGGCCGAGCACGACAGCTTAAACAGGGGTGTTGCTAACTGGGGACACACAAAAACTTGGGGAGCCAACGTGGCTCAACTTAGCTCAGCTCAGCAGAGTGTCCATCTTTCTTGCTCAACAGTAGAGCGTCCTTTCTTTTGGAGTGTCAGGGACACTCTTTACTCCTGCTTGGAGGCTGGAGGCACAACAGGTGCCTTCTTCCTGGGTTGTGCCGGTAGCAGTCGTTTGGGTACACTTCACTTGCAGCAGATACATGTCTCCCATGTGGCTGATGAGGCAGTGGTTGTCACAAGAGTTGGAGCAGATGTCACAGCAACATTGTAGGTGACTTGTGGTTGTACTTGAGAAACAGTGCAGACTTCTGTTGCAGCAACTGGTGAGGCTTGACAATTTTTTCTGAAGGCATCTTTTCGAGGGGCATCTAAGAAGGTGCAGATGCTATTCTGTGGCCCAGAAGGCTCAGAT
Organism: Dendropsophus ebraccatus; assembly: GCF_027789765.1. Classification (NCBI taxonomy): domain Eukaryota; kingdom Metazoa; phylum Chordata; class Amphibia; order Anura; family Hylidae; genus Dendropsophus; species Dendropsophus ebraccatus. The sequence continues at coordinate 83,165,341 of NC_091461.1, read as the reverse complement.
GTGAATAAATATATTTGCAAACACTTTTTATTTGCATCCTGTCCCTCTGCTGCACTCAAGCCAGAGGGGCAGGGAGGGGGCTCAACAAGGGGGGTGGGTTACAGCCGCATTTAACATTTTTCTGGCAGAAAAATGTTTAAGAAACATACTCCAGCTCTGAGCAGAGAGGCTCCAGCGTGCTCAAGATTTATGTAGAGGCATTGCGTCTGTATATATATCTGGCGGGATTCAGTGCTGCAGGGACATTTGTAAGCCCAGCACTAAAAATGCCAAACTTAATAAATGCTGCCACCACCGACACCCCCCACCCCGATAGAATTTTGGTCAATATTTTAAGCCGAGGCCAGGAGTGGGTCTGAAACACAAAAACCTGTAAAATTTTTCCTTTATAGTTTTCCTTGTGTTGTCTCTTCCTTAATATATTAAATAAATACTGACCAATAAGTACTTATTTTTTTCTCCATGATTTCCTTTAAACGAAGTTCTATGATTTCTTCTACTTTTTTTTTTTTTCAAGAAAGAACCTAAAACAAACCTTTACATTGTGCAGAGGCAGTCTGTTATGCCCCACTAATTCCTGCAAAATACAAAATATATTGGAGGTGCAGCAAGAGTAGAAATAAGACAAATCTATAAATTCGGGTGGAGCTGTGCATGACTAGATGATATTGGACATATGCAATCACCCAGAAAGTGCGCTGTAATGAAATTACAAAAAGACAAGATGTTCTAAAGAACTGGACCATTTTTGGCTCCTTGAGGTCAACTTCCCTGAGCTGAAATCTGGTTTCTCTAAGATCTCTTCCATGCTGTCATCCTGTTGAGCATTGTGTAAGCAATGGACTTATACTTCCAACTTGCATTTTACAAACATGTAATCACTGGTGCTCTCCAATGCAATTTACTCATTAACCTTAGACCCAGACAGCCTGGTCTTTAATTTAGACCAGCCAGGCACGCAGGATAGGGCCCAATTATGCTCAAATTGCATGTATTTTAGAAATTTAACTGTATCAGACAATGATGCAAAATCTGCAATGAGTAATATATATATATATATATATATATATATATATATATATATATATATATATACATACTAAACTGAAATGTCAGTTTAGTGGTGCCACAGTTATATACACTGCTCAAATAATATGGGGAACACCTAACACAATATAACTCCAAGTAAATCTATAAAATCTGTGAAATCAAACTGTCCACTTAGGAGTATACAATGATTGTCAATCAATTTCACATGATGTTGTGCAAATGAAATAGACAGCAGGTGGAAATTACTGCCAATTATTAGCAACACACACTTAATAAAGGAGTGGTTTTGCAGGTGGGAACCACAGACCACTTCTCAGTACCAATGCTTTCTTGCTGAGGTTTTGGTCACTTTTCAATGTTGGTGGTGCTTTAACACTCATGGTAGCATGAGATGGACTCTACAATCCACACAAGTGGCCCAGGTAGTGCAGCTCATCCAGGATGGCACATCAATGCGAGCTGTGGCTGTTTACTATGTCTGTCAGCGTAGTGTCCAGAGGTTGGAGGCGCTACCAGGAGACAGGCTAGTACACCAGGAGATGTGGAGGAGGCTGTAGGAGGGCAACAACCCAGCATCAGGACCCCTACCTTTGTGAAAAGAGGAATAGGAGGAGCATTGCCAGAGCCCTGCAAAATTACCTCCAGCAAGTGTGCTTATGTAGTGACCCAGTATGGGCCCCTAAACTTTTATTTCACCTGAGAAAGTTTCACACAAGTGGGATTAAATATCCATGTCAGTTAGTGTTTTTCCCACTAGGTGTCACTAAAGTGTCTGTTATCTTCTATGCATGGCTGAAGGAGGCTAAGGGTTAACTGTTATGTGTCACATGTTATTCTTCACCCACTGAAAGGTGCATGTGCTTTCCCTCCTTTTTCTATCCTATCATCTGTTCTCTCTCTTCACACACACACACACACACACACAGCCCCATCAATTCACAGACAGGATTAGTTAGACCCCCGTAGGAAGGAGTTCGTTTCTGATGGAAGGGGTGTAGTTAGTTGTCTAGAGTTAGTGTGAGAGGGAATAACACAGACATGTTTCTGCTGAAGTTAAGCGAGGGCCTGGCTTTGGTCTGGTCCTCTGACAGGGACACAAGCAAACAAGCATGCAAGCCACAGATTCTTCCTGATGAGAAACACAACCACTATGCAGTGCTACGGAAGTACCAAGGGGAGAGAAGCCACACAGGGATCACCTTTTCCACGCCAGGAACCTCTCTAATCTCAGCAATCACAGGAAATTACCCCAGTGGAACAAAGTAACGGAAAGTCTAGGTATTCCACTGCGCATTGCAAGATGACTGGGAAGTCTCAGGAGTCTACTTAGCCCAGATAACTAGGCCTGGGGCTTGTATTACCCTGACAAGACGAATAGCTGTAGGGCAGAAGCCGGTCAGACTGAAGTCTATACATGAGTGTTCTCTATATCTCTTCTACACACCTCTAACTGTTCCAGGCAGAGTACAGAACTACATTGGACAAGGCCCTTAAGGCACCCTCTCTCCACTGCTCTCTCTTCTACAACACTCTCTTTCCAAAAGCACTCGATCTCTACCTTAACTGCAAGATTTTTTCCTTGTATTGCACTGAACTGTATTTCTGCAAATTATCATTGTATTGCACTAAGACAAGTAAACTGTTCTATTTTTATTCTAAGTATTGGACTCTGGCCTATTCTTGCGCACCTGCTCCCACGCACCTATACACTTGGCCTCAGCACACATGTGTCTGCAGAAAAGGTTCAAAACTGACTCTATGCAGATGATATGAGGGCCGATAGCCACAGATGGGGGTTGTGCTCACAGCCCAACACCGTGCAGGATGCTTGGCATTTGCCAGAGAACACCAGGATTGGCAAATTTGCCACTGGCGCCCTGTGCTCGTCGCAGATGAAAGCAGGTTCACACTGAGCACATGTGACAGACATTACAGAGTCTGGAGACATCGCGGAGAGCAATATGCTGCCTGCACCTGTGGTGTCCCACCACGGGTGTTTTTGGTTTATACAAGCCTCGCAAAACCCTGTACAAGTTAACGAAGTAATGAAGTGATACTTAAGTTTTACCACTAGCGAGTGCGCTCCTCCACGCATGGGCAGTTGCATTGTTTACAAACAATCACAAGCACATTACCGAGCATGGAGGAGCAGCGGATTATTCATCATCATCAGTGAGAGAATGGCCCCTTCCATTAACCCACGAGCTTCCAGCTTAGGAATTTTACTTCTGATTAAGAGGACTATGATATTCCTAATTAGACCGGACATTAATTTCACTATTATGGTGTTACACAGTTCACACATCAATGATGAGTAAAGATGTATATAATATCTAACACTGCTTTTTATATATTGTTTACACTTCTATGCAATTATGATGTCACTGATAAACCCCTAGACGACCCTGGACGTACAGTTACGCCATGGAAGTCTGTCACCAGATGACCCAGGGCGTAACTGTACGTCCTTGGTGTTTCTCCTTCTATGAAGCGTGCTCCGGAGCAAAGGAGGTGGGGGCCGGCTGCAGTGAGCAGCCTACACCTCACCGTTAATGACAGGCTGCAGCGATCACTTAATGGTGATATTACATTAGTAGAACTAAAAGAGGCCTTGGGGACCTTCTCGGGTAACTCCTCCCGGGGCTTGGATGGCCTGCCCTTCCAATTTTATAGAAATTTAGCGGGTGTCATCTTGCCGATTCTTTAAGAGTTTCTTAATGAATCCTTGAGGGGAGGGGGACATCCCCTCTCTATGAGGGAAGCGCATATTGCTTTGATCCCAAAGAAGGGTAAGGACCCCCTTGAGATTCCTTCTTATCACCCTATTTCACTCCTAAATACGGATTCCAAAATTTTGGCCAAGGTGTTGGCCTTGCGATTAAATCAGTAATAGCTTGAATAGTCGGCGATGAACAAGGGGGGTTTATGCCGAATAAGACCGTACATGACAACATCCAAAAAGTATATGCTACCATTTAGACGTCTGACGCTCCTTTCCGCTCTATCCTGTCATTAGATGCTACTAAAGCATTTGATAGGGTGGAGTGGGAATTTTTATGGACAGTTATGAATGAACTTGGGGGTCATTTTCAGAATTGGGTGAAGATTATCTATACTAATCCTGTTGCTAGAATTCAGCTTAATGGTGGTCTCTCCAGTCCATTTGATTTGACGAGGGGGACACGTCAGGGATGTCCCCTCTCCCCATTACTTTTTGCTCTTCATATGGAGCCTCTGGCAGAGTGGGCAAGATGGCACTTAAAGTATGAGGGGTTCAGGTTAACAGGGGTCGCCAATAAAATATTGTTGTGTGCTGAAGATATCCTTTTCTTTATCAAGGAACCGGAGTAGGTCCTCTGCATACATACAATTGCAGATATGGAGGAGTATGGTACTCTCTCAGGGTTGCAAATAAACTGGGAAAAGTCTTCTCTTCTTCCTTTGGACTCTGAGGTTGCTGTACAGCTGGGGAAATTAAAGATCCTTAAACCCACAGATTCCCTAGAATATTTGGAGGTACAAATAACTAAAGATGGGAGGAAATTTGGTACAACAAATCTAATTCCCTTTGTATGGTCCCTGGAAAAACGGATTGATGTCTGGGTAAAATTGCCTTTATCCATCACTGACAGAATTGCAATCATAAAAATGGTGATCTTGCCACAACTTCTTCTCCTTTTTGGGGCTGCCCCAATCTGGATAAATAACTCCTGGATTAGAAGGATAGAGGTGACGCTTGGTAACCTCATTTGGGGCAGGAAACATGTCTGACTTATGGGCCGTTTACACAGAAAGATTTATCTGACAGATTTTGGAAGCCGAAGCCAGGAATGGATTTGAAAAGAGGATGGATCCCAGTCTTTCCTTTCTGACCTGATCCCTGTTTATAGTCTGTTCCTGGTTTTGGCTTCAAAGATCTGTCAGATAAATCTGTCTGTGTAAACGCACCATTAAGTATTCAGCTTTTGCTGCTCCTCCTTGAAGGGGGGGTTTTGGGTTGCCAAATTTACGTTTGTATTTTGCTTCTTGCCATTTTTCACGTATGTTTCCACTGGGGTTTTTGCACATCTACTTTTTCAGAGTAAACATAACACCTGGTTGGAACGCTTGGATTCAGGCAATTTGCTTGAGGATATATGTTAAAATTGGTTGTTCTGTTCATTAATTAATAAAGTTTGGAGTTTTTTTTAGAGATAAGTGTGGGATAGAGGGAAGTTTGCACTTCACTCCACTTTGGAATAACTCTTGTCTGCCAGAATTTGGGAAAATCCCAAACACCCAGTTCTGGAGGGATAGGGGTATCACTAAGGTCAGTCAGATGTTTGAGAATGGAATTATTATTAGTTTCAAAAGGTTGAAAGAGGCATATGGGTTGGAGGAAAAGCACTGGTTTTACTATAGGCAAATAGTTTTTGAATTCACACTATTGACACGAGTAGATTAAAAATAGTTAGGTCTGTTTTGTTTGACAGGTTTATTAATGAGTCGCCACGAAAGAAACCTCTTTCATTGACAAGATGGTGGATAAAAGTTTAGCTGGCTAGTATAAGTATTTGATTGTTGGGAATTTAAGTAAAATGACGTTAAGTGAAGCACACAGATTTGTTCAATTTAGGATTTGGCACCAATATTATTATTCACCCAAGCAGTTTTCCCGAATGGGCATCACTTCCAGTGTGGGCAGGAGGAGGTTGATCTGCTGCACATGCTTTGGACATGTACCATAATTGATAAGTTCTGGGATGAAGTATGTACTACTCTAGAAGCTAAATTGCACTGTTTAGTCCCTTGGGATCCTTTATTGTTAATCCTAGGAGACGCAAGTAGGATTAATGATCACAAAAAGCTTATTATAAAGGTAATATTTTGCGCCAGATTAACAATCCTTAGAAACTGGATTTCACAGCATCCCCTCTCTCTCTCCAGGAATGGATTAATGTGGTTAATAATATTATTAATTATGAAAGGATATGGTTTCGCCACAAGAAAAGTGGAGTGAAAAAATTTAATTCACTAATTGGAATTACTAATGTGCTGAGTGGAGGTGTGTGTTTTGTTTGTTTTTTCTTTCCCTGTCCAGGTGTGTGTGTGTGTGTGTGTGTGTGGGGGGGTGATAAATTATGTTGTATATATTGTTGTATTATGTTGTGTCATTATTATGTATTTGTTGTAATGCGTAATAAATCTTTTTCAAAATAATAAAGTAATTTAAAAAAAAAAAAAAGACCCTGATCCTGCCCTTTTCCACACATCCATCCTGGAGAGCACTCGACTGTCTATGGAGAGTGCACAGAGACTGTTTATTGCATCTCCATAGTCAACGGGTTTTATCACTAAGCCAGGAAAGGGTTACTGTGTTATGTATAAGTGTAACGCCTGGAGTAGTGGATCCACTGAACCGTCACTAGCGATGGCACTAACCTCACCAGGGAGCGGAGTCTAAGGGGCCGCTGGTTTTCACCAGAGCCCGCTGCAAGGCGAGATGGACTTGCGCGGCAGGACGCACATAGGTCTTACCGGGAGGCAATCTTTGAAGAGTGGATGTGGCGACTGGCACTAGGCGATCGGGAGGTATAATGTGGCGAGGAGAGTCCTCTTGTCCCATGACGTCAGATGCCCGGGAGAGAGCATCGGCTTTCACGTTCTTCTCAGCCGGACGGAAATGGATAACGAAGTTGAAACGTGAAAAGAAAAGCGACCACCTGTCCTGCCGGGGATTGAGACGTTGGGCCGATTGGGGGTAGAGGAGATTCTTGTGGTCCGTGTAGATATTTACCAGATGCCTAGCCCCCTCTAGGAGATGACGCCACTCCTCCAGTGCCAACTTAATCGCCAAGAGTTCTCGGTTGCCAATAGTATAGTTCCTCTTGGCAGGGGAGAAAGTCTTTGAAAAGAACCCACAGGTTCGGGTTTTGCCTGATGCGTCCCTTTGCGAGAGGACGGCTCCAGCGCCTACTGAAGATGCGTCGACCTCAAGTGAAAACGGCTTGGTGGCATCCGGGCGAACTAGCGCAGGAGCAGAAGCAAAGGCTGACTTTAGGCTAGTGAAGGCTTGCTCGGCCTCAGGTGGCCAATGCCTGGGATCCGCCTTCTTCTCAGTGAGAGCCACGATGGGTGCGGCCAGGGTAGAGAAGTGTGGGATAAACTGCCGATAGTAGTTGGCAAATCCTAGGAGGCGTTGGATAGCTCTGAGTCCCACAGGACGTGGCCACTGGAGAACAGCTGAGAGCTTGGCCGGATCCATTTGTAGACCCTGGTCGGAGACGATATACCCAAGAAACGGAAGACTGCGCTGATGGAAAACGCACTTCTCTAGCTTGGCGTACAGATGATTGGCCCATAGTCTTCGTAGGACCTGACGTACTTGTGTCACGTGAGTCTGCTGGTCAGGGGAGAAGACCAAAATGTCGCCAAGATAGACAATGACGCAGACATAGAGGAGGTCTCGGAAGATGTCGTTAACGAATTCCTGGAAAACCGCTGGGGCATTGCATAGGCTGTTGTACGCTCCACTGAGGTCCAGCTTAGAGAATATCTTGGCTCCACGGAGACGATCGAATAGTTCAGGGATAAGTGGAAGAGGATAACGGTTCTTGACTGTCTCCTTATTTAGGCCCCTGCAGTCTATGCAAGGGCGAAGAGAACCGTCCTTCTTCTGCACAAAGAAGAATCCTGCGCCAGCAGGGGACGTGGATTTGCGAATGAAACCCTTCTGTAGGTTCTCCCGGATGTAGGAAGAAATGGCCTCAGTCTTGGGCACGGAGAGAGGGTACACCCGACCTCGTGGAGGAGAAGTTCCAGGAAGGAGGTCTATGGGACAATCATATGTCCGGTGAGGGGGTAGAGAGTCCGCCTCTTTGGCAGAAAAGACGTCAGCCAAGTCTTGGTATTCTGCCGGTAGGCCGGGTAGAGGCTTGACGGAGTCAGGTGACATCACAGAGCTGAGGAAGCTTCAGACACCGGTTAGGACAGTCCAGACCCCAACTGAGAATCTCCCCGGTTCTCAAGTCTAGCTTATGTAATTGCAGCCAAGGTAGACCCAGCAGGATGTCGGAAGAGGAATGGCGCAAGACGTAGAAGGAGATCTTCTCCTGATGTAAAGCGCCCACCTGGAGGACTAGAGGTGCAGTCTGGTAGAGCACAGCTTCAGCAAGAGTCTCGCTCGTGACCGAGGAGATAGACAGGGATCGGGCTAGCTGGATCACGGGTAGCCGCCATCTTTGGACCAAGGTAGCTGCAATGAAACTGCCCGCAGACCCGGAGTCGATGAAGGCAGTAGTCTGGTGAATTTGTCCTGAGGGTGTCTGGATGGAAACTGGCATAGCCAATCTTGGAGAGGTGGCATTCACACCTAGGGAGGCCTCTCCTACCGGACCTAGGTGCGAGCGTTTCCTGGACACTGAGGACGTTGGGGACATCTCTGCCAGAAGTGATCAGAGCCACCGCAATAGAGACAAGAGATTCAGCTCTAGTCGGCGAGCCCTCTCATGAGGATGGCGACGGGGCAGGCTTAGTCGCCGTTCTTGCCGGACCTCCTCCTCTCTCTCGGAAAATCGGTTGTCGACTCTGGTAGCCAGTAGGATTAGATCGTTCAGAGATGTAGGGAGGTTGCGGGCGGAGAGCACGTCTTTCACCCGACTGGATAGGCCCTTCTTGAAGGTGGCTATTAGAGCTGTCTCATTCCAGTCTAATTCAGCAGCCAGGGTGCGGAACTGGATGGCGTAGTCACCAACAGAGGAGCTCCTTTGAGAGAGGTTGAGGAGAGCAGTCTCAGCTGAAGAAGCACGGGCAGGTTCCTCAAAGACGGAGCGAAACTCGGCCAGGAAGGTTCGGAGCGACAGGATCATCTCGGTCCCACAGCGGCGTGGCCCAGGCCAAAGCTCTACCCTCCAATACGCTGATGATGAAAGCAACTTTAGAGCGCTTGGTGGGAAACTGACTATTTAAGAGTTCAATATGCATGGCACAACTCGGGATCGCCTCCATATTTACTCGGGAGAGCCAGTCGAAGTCTCGAAGAGGCTGCAGGAGGTGGTGAGCGCTCAGCTGTAGTATGCTGCTGTAAGGCGGCTGTCAGTTGCTGGATCTGCTGCGACTGTTGCTGGATTTGTTGAGCCTGTTGAGCGACCACTCTGGCTACATCACGGAGATCAGGCACCTCGCCGGGATCCATGGTTGGAGCCTACTGTAACGCCTGGAGTAGTGGATCCACTGAACCGTCACTAGCGATGGCACTAACCTCACCAGGGAGCGGAGTCTAAGGGGCCGCTGGTTCTCACCAGAGCCCGCCGCAAGGCGGGATGGACTTGCTGCAGCAGGCGACCCCCAGGTCGCTACCCCTGGCTTGGTTGCTAGTGACGGCAGGCGAGGCATGGCAGGAGCAGTAGGCAGGAGATAGTGCAGGCAGAGGTCTGTAGGCGTGATCGCAGGTGGCGGACAGGACTCAGGAACAATGGGGAGGCAACGGGCAGGGACTAGTGACAAGGACTGCGGACAGGAACAAGGAACAAGGACTAAGGTCAGGAACAACAGGGAGCTGGGCCAAATGCTATGGGAAGCATGCAGAGGCTCCAACACCTGTAGTGGGGCAGGGCTGGAATTTATAGGAAGTGATTAGTGCAACTTCCAATTAGGGGCGGACTGGCCCTTTAAATCTGAGACAGCCGGCGCGCGCGCCCTAGGAGGCGGGGTCGCGCGACGGCTGGCACAGACGGAGACAGGAGCGGGGCGAGGTAAGGCACCCCCCGGGGCCGAACAGGTAGCAGCGCCGGGTCCCTGCACAAGGACCCCGGCGGCTGCGTGGAGCAGAGAGAGGTCGCGGCAGCGACCTGGAGCACGGGACGCCGCCGCGGACGTGACAATTAGTTGGTCCTGTTGCTGTGTACTGTTATGCCCTCCTTTGTTTATTCCTCCTATCAGATGGTTTCCCGGGGTTTTGGGACAATCCAGAGGCGTGACGTCACCCTCCATTCCTGCCTGATATATGCTAGCTGCGTCATCAGCCTACAGTCCATGGATCATCACCGTTGGGTTTGGTGGACGCCGTTGGGTTTGGTGGAGGCTGATGCGCAGTTATTGGCTGCGCTCTGGGCACGTGCTGTTACGGAGGGTGAGGGATGGCTGGAAGGATTTCTTTCTGGGCTCAGCTCCCCTCCGGTTTCTACTGCCGAGGTACCCAAGCCCTGGCTCGGGTCAGCCATAGCTCTTCTCCTAGCCTCCTCCCCATCCCCAGCTCCTTACTTCCGGTTTCGGCACGTCCTCGTGCTTCTGCACGCAGGCGCTGACGAAGCGGCTCCCGTGCCTCTTCTTTCCCTCTGCCACGAGTTCTCCTGCTTCCCCTCAGTTCCCCTTCTGCCAGCTGTGTCAGGTGTGGGAGGCCGGTCATCCCTTGCACGCACGGGCATTAGAGCAGCCGGCAGTGTGTCACAGCGTCCTGTGTAAGTGGGTCAGTCCGGTGTGGTCCCTTGGTCTGTGGATTCAGTGAGCAGCATGGGAGCTCAGGCGAGTATCTGATCTGCTAAGGAGTTGATCCCCCCTTCCCACAGCAGGACAGGCGCTGGCTGCCCTAGGTCGCGGTCTGGCTCATCCTCTCCTGGATCACGGTGGGGTCACCACCGTGGTTGTGGAGAGCATGGCAGGCGCTGTTCCAGTCGTGGCCGTTCACACATGTCCAGGGTGGCGATCCTGGATGTGAGCATGCCGAACCTGGTCGGGACTCCTGCTGTGGTTCCTCCTGTGGTATCCATTCCGCCATCTCCGGTTCCTGTTGGTCCTTCTCCTCCAGTGTATGGTGAGCTTTCTTTTACGGGTGCTTGGGGTGGGGGTGGAGAGGGCAAAATCTTGAGTACTCTGAAGGCTCTAGCTAGTAAACTTGGTGTTGCCCCTTCCCCTTCCTCTGCTAAGTCTCCCCCTCCTTTGGCGGGGATCCACAAGGATTCTTTTTTCTGTGACATTAACCCCTTAGAGGCTCACTTGGACAAGGAAACGAAGGCTAAGGTGACTATATAGATATTTGGTCTTTGTTTTCTGTGGACCAACACACGGTGGATAAAGAGTGTTGCCAGGTTGCTGACACGAGTAGGGTGATACACAGAAAACCTAGGGTCGCTAGGATCATGAGTAATTGGATACAGGCTTTTTCGGTCCTGGTGTAAGGAACTTACCTTGTCCGGCTCCAGCGGCGTCTCCTTCCAGCTCGCCTCCGGCTGTCGGCTCGGGAGCGCGCCGCTGCTCCGCCCGCCGGAGCCGAGTGATGTCACGGAGACCCGACGGCGTCCCTAGCAACCGGGGTCGCCGTGGGGTCACGTGATCGTCAGCTGGCCGGCCGGCACGCAGCTGATGTGTTTTGCACTCAGGCTGAGTGACAGGTCGCCCGGCCGCTCAGCCTGCAGTGCACCAGCTGCAGTGAGGCTGGACTCAGGAGGCCGGACCAATCAGCCTTTGGTCCGGGCTCCTGGTCCAGTATAAAGTTTCAGTGTAGCCAGCAGGTTATCGCTGGCTATTAGTTGTTTCTGATCCCAGCTCCCCAGTCCCTTGTATTCTGTCCTATCCTTTCTCATTTCGACTTGCCCGGATTCTGACCTTTTTGCCTGTCCCCTGACTCTCCGTTTGGTTCCGATTTTGTACTGCGTTGCTCGTTTGGTTACTGACTTGGCTAGTTGACTTCCCGCTTTGTGTTTGTCTGTCTGTCTGCGTTTATGTTCTGCACGTATACAGCATAGGGATTGTCTTCGTGGTTGTCCGCGACCGCCTAGGGTCGACCGAGGCAAGTAGGCAGGTGACAGTGGGTGGGGTCAGAGTTAGGGCCCACTGTCTAGTGTCTTATCTTCACCTGCCATTCGTGACACCTGGGGTGTGTGATGGGGCAGAAACACCCGGAGCAGTGTTCGGAATTGTTTATTTATATGGATAGCATTTATAATGCATATAAATCAGATGGCGGCACCGCATGGTGACGCTATGATGAAGATTTTCGGCGGCGTTTGGCTCTACAACCGGATATGGTTTTTTCAGTTTAACTCCATGTTCAAGAAGATATTGTTAGTGTTGGGCCTCTCCCCTAAGGAGTTTGGCGCTCATTCCTTCCTGATAGGGGCTGCCACTGAGGATGCCAGAGCTGGGATGTCAGAAGAGGAAGTCATGAGAATTGGCAGATGGAGATCTGCCTGTTTTGCACGGTATGTTCACCCGGAATTATTGGTGTAATGTGTTTGTGTTTGTTTCAGGTATTGTTCCTCCCTCCATTTGGATTGTGGGTCACTCCTACATTTATCGGGCAGCTCAGCGGGCGGAAGTGCGGCCTGGAGGATGGAGCCTGCGCTTTCGAGCCATTGAAGTTAACTGGCAGGGTATTGGTGGGCTTAGATGGCCTCAGGTGTTGCATGAGGTCCTGCACATTGCTAGCATGGTTTCAGGGCCGGTGGTGCTTGTGATTCATGCCGGGGGCAATGATTTATGCCAACTGAGGCTAAACTGATGACCATGATGCGTTTGGATGTGGAACGATTCGGGTCATTCTTTTCCAAAAAGATCTTGGTTTGGTCAGAGATTATCCCCCGGGTGATCTGGCAACACGCTCGGGACCCGGAAGCGGTAGAAAGGGCACGGAGGTCTTTGAATGCCTGTATGTCCCGTTTTGTGAGATCACGGGGGGGGGGGGGGGTAGTGGTGCGCCATCATCAGTTGGATGGTAGTAATGCCAACCTGCTTTCTTCAGACGGGGTACGTTTAACAGATATTGGCAATGACATTTTCTTGTCTGGGCTCCAGGGTAGAGGGTACAAAGGCTCCTGCTTGGCGGCGGAGGTTAATGTTAAGAAGTTTGGGGTAGCACGGCGGACATGTGTGGTTGGGGTCGGCAGTGGCAGACCCCCGTTCTACCTCACCTTCTGGTTTTAAAGGCACAGTGTGCCAGTTGGTTTTAACATTTTAGTTATAAATAAATTCTGTGGCCCACCACCACCTAGCACTAAAGTTACTTGTGTCTGTGTGTTTCATTCCTGGCAAAGGGGTTACGATTGGTGGGAGCATATGAGCAGTCAGATCCTGATCCTGCCCTGTCCCACACATCCATCCAGACCCTGATCCTGCCTTGTCCCATATATCCATCCAGACCCTGATCCTGCCCTGTCCAACACACATCCATCCATCCAGACCCGGAGACTGAACTGCTGTCCCACAGTGACCCCTTCCCAGTGTCGGACTGGGCCACCGGAGGACCAGTGGGCCCCCAGCCCAGCACCTCCAGATGCAGGTCCAGATGAGTCAGTGTGCGTGAGCGCGCATACTGTCACCTGAATGGGCCCTCAGATCATCATACAGCGCCTCAAGTGAGATGACAGTAAGTGGAGGGGCCCCCTCCACTTATGTGTGTCGCAGCACACATGACGCCGGTGCCGCGTGCAATCACGGAGATGACCGCAGTGAAGTTGCAGCCTCCCTTCACCTCCCGTGCACTCCCCACCATGTACTGTATTGCATAGCAGAGCGCCGCGGCACTCGCCTATCAGCATACAGCCTGTCAGCAAAGAAGAGCCTGTGCACAGCCGCGGAGCACCGCTCTGTCCCTCCCCCTGGGCAATGCACTAGTGTGGCCCGCTCCCCCCTCCTCACCCAAGCACCCCCCAGCATCCACCCCCCCCCCCCATGAAGCAATACAGTGGGCCGCACACCCTCTCCTCACCCAAGCCCCCCCCATGAAGCAATACATTGGCCCGCACAACCTCTCCACACACAAGCCCCCCCCCCCTCCCCGGACGACCCAATAGGGCGTCCCACAACCCCCCTCCTCTCACCCTCGCCAGGGATGGAGCATCAGAGAAGGAAGATAAAGGAGTGAGCTGAGGTAAGTGTGCTGTTCTATGTGTGATGAAGTAAGGCGTGTATGATATGTGTGATGAAGTAAGGCGTGTATGATATGTGTGATGATGTAAGAAGTGTATGATGTGTGATGAAATAAGAATTGTATGATATGTGTGATGAGGTAAGGCGTGTATGATATGTGTGATGAGGTGAGGAGCAGGGCCGCCGATAGGGCAGTACAACTGGTACTGCCGTATGGGGCCCGGACCCTAAGAGACATGGGGGGGGGGCCCGCCGGCCGCCGCCCCCCGGCCGCTACGCTAGGGGGGCCCGCACGGCCCCCCTTGCCACCTGTTTTTGAGCATCCCGAGAAGCTGTGGCCGCGCAACTTCCCGGGATGCACTGATCGCTTTAATGTTCCGCCGGCACAATGAGCGGGCGGAACATTAAAGCGATCAGAATACAGGAGAAGGACCTGTCAGTGTCCTCCTCCTGTATTCTCTCCCATAGGCTGCCGGCACTTCATACCAGCAGCCTATGGGAGGCCGGGACGTGATCATGTGCCTCTCCGGCAGGCGTGATCATGTGACGTCATCACGCCTGCCTGAAGTCCCGTCCCTGCGGCTCGCAAGATGGAGCCCGAAGAGGAGGAGGAGAGCTGCTGCCTGCAGCCACAGCGCGGATTAGGTGAGTAGGATGTTTGTTTTTTTAGGGGCAGAGCAGGGGGCATTATTAGTTCATGGGGGGCACCTCTGGGGGCATTATTAGCTTATGGGGGCACCTCTGGGGGCATTATTAGCTCATGGGGGCACCTCTGGGGGCATTATTAGTATATGGGGGCACCTCTGGGGGCATTATTAGCTCATGGGGGCACCTCTGGGGGCATTATTAGTTCATGGGGGCACCACTGGGGGCATTATTAGTATATGGGGGCACCACTGGGGGCATTATTAGTTCATGGGGGGCACCTCTGGGGCATTATTAGTGTATGGGGGCACCTCTGGGGGCATTATTAGTGTATGGGGGCACCTCTGGGGGCATTATTAGCTCATGGGGGCACCTCTGGGGGCATTATTAGTATATGGGGGCACCTCTGGGGGCAATATTAGTATATGGGGGCATCTCTGGGGGCATTATTAGTATATGGGGGCACCTCTGGAGGCATTATTAGTATATGGGGGCACCTCTGGGGGCATTATAAGTATATGGGGGCACCTCTGGGGGCATTATTAGTATATGGGGGCACCTCTGGGGGCATTATTAGTATATGGGGGCACCTCTGGGGGCATTATTAGTATATGGGGGCATTATTAGTATATGGGGGCACCTCTGGGGCATTATTAGTGTATGGGGGCACCTCTGGGGGCATTATTAGTGTATGGGGGCACCTCTGGGGGTATTATTAGTGTATGGGGCACCTCTGGGAGCATTATTAGTATATGGGGGCACCTCTGGGGGCATTATTAGTGTATGGGGGCACCTCTGGGGGCATTATTAGCTCATGGGGGAACCTCTGGGGGCATTATTAGTATATGGGGGCACCTCTGGGGGCATTATTAGTATATGGGGGCATCTCTGGGGGCATTATTAGTATATGGGGGCACCTCTGGGGGCATTATTAGTATATGGGGGCACCTCTGGGGGCATTATAAGTATATGGGGGCACCTCTGGGGGCATTATTAGTATATGGGGGCACCTCTGGGGGCATTATTAGTATATGGGGGCATTATTAGTATATGGGGGCACCTCTGGGGCAATATTAGTGTATGGGGGCACCTCTGGGGGCATTATTAGTGTATGGGGGCACCTCTGGGGGTATTATTAGTGTATGGGGCACCTCTGGGGGCATTATTAGTATATGGGGGCACCTCTGGGGGCATTATTAGCTCATGGGGGCACCTCTGGGGGCATTATTAGTATATGGGGGCAACTCTGGGGGCATTATTAGTTCATGGGGGCACCTCTGGGGGCATTATTAACTCATGGGGGCATCTCTGGGGGCATTATCAGTGTATGGGGGTACCTGGGGGCATTATTAGTTCATGGGGGCCACCTCTGGGGGCATTATTAGCTCATGGGGGTACCTCTGGGGGCATTATTAGTTCATGGGGGCACCTCTGGGGGCATTATTAGTTCATGGGGGCCACCTCTGGGGCCATTATTAGCTCATGGGGGCACCTCTGGGGGCATTATTAGCTCATGGGGGTACCTCTGGGGGCATTATTAGCTCATGGGGGCCACCTCTAGGGGCATTATTAGCTCATGGGGGCACAGCAGGGAATCCTACATACAGGGGGCACAGCAGGGGATCCTACATACAGGGGGCACAGCAGGGGATTCTACATACAGGGGGCACAGCAGGGGATCCTACATACAGGGGGCATCCCACATTCCTACTCGCTTTACTGCACATAACACCACACAGCGCAGTTACTATGGGAGCCTACAGGGGGGAGAAAGGAAAGGAAGCTGCTAGAAATGTGCGGAGCCTAAATTGTTTGTCTCGTAGGTTCTGAAAAGATGAAACATATCTGGAAGAAATCATCATGGAGGTCTGGGCCGGATGGAGAGGAAAAGGGAAAGTGACTCCTGATCAAAGAAGACGTCACCTGTGAGTCACTGTATGACACTTTTCTTATTTTGTAGAACATCATTTAGTAGGGGCGCTCCGAGGTGACAGCTACTACATTATCTGTACTCAGAGATATCACTGTGTTATCTGTGGTGTTACATAGGACTGCAGGTGACATCTACTACATTATCTATACTCAGAGATATCACTGTGTTATCTGTGGTGTTACATAGGACTGCAGGTGACATCTACATTATCTGTACTCAGAGATATCGTTGTGTTATCTGTGCTGTTACATAGGACTGCAGGTGGCATCTACATTATCTGTACTCAGAGATATCACTGTGTTATCTGTGCTGTGACATAGGACTGCAGGTGACATCTACTACATTATCTGTACTCAGAGATATCACTGTGTTATCTGTTGTGTTACATAGGACTGCAGGTGACTACTACATTATCTGTACTGAGAGATATCGCTGTTATCTGTGGTGTTACATAGGACTGCAGGTGACATCTACATTATCTGTACTCAGAGATATCACTGTGTTATCTGTGTTGTTACATAGGACTGCAGGTGACTACTACATGATCTATACTCAGAGATATCACTGTGTTATCTGTGCTGTTACATAGGACTGCAGGTGAAATCTACTACATTATCTGTACTCAGAGATATCACTGTGTTATGTGGTGTTACATAGGACTGCAGGTGATATCAGGTGATTTCTCCAGGTTGCAGAAGTTCAAACTTTATCGTGCCCTGGTGTGCTGGTGTCTGTATACATGTGTGCTGGTGTCTGTATGTGTGTATACATGTGTGCTGGTGTTTGTATACATGTGTGCTGGTGTCTGGGTGTGAGATCAATTCTAGAGAACTGGCTCATATATCCCATTTTCCCCAGTGGCTTAAAATGTAACCTCTGTTATACAGTTATAAAATTGTAGAACCTAAATGTGAACAAGGTGCAATTCAAATAGACACTTACTTGTATAGCTGTCTCTTGTGCTCTGTATGCAGTGCATTATATTCACCCTTGCAACGTACAATTTATAGCGTGTCTACAAGCCCAGCGGGGCTCATTATGATGGAGACTACAACTTATACAAGAGTGGGGTAGGGGTTCCCCTGTATTCAGAATGCTGTTGAGTGCTAGGCAATGCCCCGTCTGGGATTATTGAATTTCGAGGGTCTATGCAGAGCAGAATAAAGACACCTCTGCTGCACAAACAGGATCTCCTAGAAAGCGTTCTCACCGCCATGTATTCGCTATCACTGTCTTGGGTGAGCTAAACTAGTCTGCCTGGGGGGGGGGGGGGGGGGGGTGATTTGTATATGCTCACTAACATGGAACAGCCTCATTATATTAGCCTTATCAACATATTCTATGTTAGTGAGCATACCGGGGGGGGGGGGGGGATATTGGTGAACATATACAAATCAAACAGCCCCCCAGACCCTCGAAATTCAATAACCCTAAACGGGGCATTGCCTAGTACTCAACAGCATTCTGAATACAGGGGAACCCCTACCCCACTCTTGTATAAGTTTTAGTCTCCATCATAATGAGCCCCGCTGGGCTTGTAGACACGCTATAAATTGTACGTTGCAGGGGTGAATATAATGCACTGCATACAGAGCACAAGAGGCAGCAATACAAGTAAGTGTCTGTATGGTGACATTTACATTGCACCTTGTTCACATTTAGTTTCTACAATTTTGGGGTATATGAGCCAGTTCTCTAGAATTGATCTGAACCAAATTATACCTCCCAGCAAGGCGTGGGTCGAACACACAATTTTTTTTTTAAATTAATGTGGGGGGCCCAGACACTTTGGTTGTATGGGGCCCCGAAATTCCTGATGGCGGCCTTGGTGAGGAGTCTATGATATGTGTGATGAGGTAAGAAGTATCATGTGTGATGAAGTAAGGCATGTGTGGTGAAGTAAGAAGTGTATGATATGTGTGATAAAGTAAGAAGTGTATGATATGTGTGATAAAGTAAGGCGTATATGATATGTGTGATGAGGTGAGGAGTGTATGATATGTGTGATGAGGTGAGGAGTGTATGATATGTGTGATGAGTTAAAAAGTGTGTCATGTGTGATGAAGTAAGGCATGTGTGATGAAGTAAAAAGTGTATGATATGTGTGATGATGTGAGGAGTGTATGATATGTGTGATGAGTTAAAAAGTGTGTCATGTGTGATGAAGTAAGGCATGTGTGATGAAGTAAAAAGTGTATATGTGTGATGAGGTGAGGAGTGTATGATATGTGTCATGAGGTAAGAAGTGTATGATGTGTGATGAAGTAAGGAGTGTATCATATGTGTAATGAGATAATGAGTGTGCTGTCAGTGGTGTAGCTACCCCCAACCCCCAGATGGTAGATCAGAGCAGCCAATACAGATATAGATAAATCCAGGAAAGGACTGGGTCAATGTGTCGCTTTTCACCAGTTCTTCTTTGGTGGGCCCCAAGGATTATTTCCTCTGGTGGGCCCCAGGTACCCCAGTCCGACACTGCCCCTTCCCCAGCTCCCTACACACACACACATCTACATAGGCCCTGACACTGCCATCTAGTGACCCCCATCCTCTC
The DNA here is from genome assembly GCF_027789765.1 of Dendropsophus ebraccatus. Lineage (NCBI taxonomy): Eukaryota > Metazoa > Chordata > Amphibia > Anura > Hylidae > Dendropsophus > Dendropsophus ebraccatus. The sequence continues at coordinate 83,146,316 of NC_091461.1, read as the reverse complement.
TCCCCAGCTCTGCCCTAATGTAATATGAGACAGCATGACTTACATGATGCTCTCTTCCTCTGTATCCAGGCCGGGTCGGGGGAGGAGAGGCTGTCACTTGATCCTGCTGGCTGTGTGTGCTGAAGAGGATCATTAGAGCAACAGAAAGTCCCTGTTGCTCGGCTCTGCTCTGCTCTCCTCTTCCCTCTGTAGCTCGGGATGGGTCGGAGCCAGCCGGAGAGATGCACATATCACATGTCCCCAGGGCCGTCTTAACAGCATTATGGGCCCCTGGGCAGAGGTGCGAATTGGGCCCCACCCCCCGCGGCCGCCGCCATCAAAACCCCCCATCTTTGCAACCCCGCCCCTAGCCAGTACAATTACGTACAATAAAAAATACAAATTATTGTTAACATAAACTTTAATTCACAACACAGTCTCTCAGCAGAGGGGCAACAACATGACTATTATATATGAGAACCATGTTGTCTCCCTGTATGTATACTGTATAATACAATATATAGGGAAACAACATGTCATATATATAGAGAAGGGCAAAACAACATGTCTCATATAGACAGAGGGGCAACAACATGACTATTATATATGAGAACCATGTTGTCTCCCTGTATGTATACTGTATAATACAATATACAGGGAAACAACATGGCTTATATATAGAGAAGGGCAAAACAACATGTCTCATATAGACAGAGGGGCAACAACATGACTATTATATATGAGAACCATGTTGTCTCCCTGTATGTATACTGTATAATACACTATACAGGGAAACAACATGGCTTATATATAGAGAAGGGCAAAGCAACATGTCTCATATAGACAGAGGGGCAACAACATGACTATTATATATGAGAACCATGTTGTTTCCCTGTATACAGAATACAGGGAAACAACATGGTTCATATATAATATAATAGTCATGTTGTTGCTCCTCTGTCTATATGAGACATGTTGTTTTGCCATTTTTTATATATATGCCAGATAACAAGCAACAAATATTACCACCGCATACTGACTAACACCACCGCTGCTACTGACTAATCCACTGTACACAGATCACTATCACCTCATCCAGTCATATAGAGGTACCCAGCTCTACACAGGTTCTGTACTCCATATACATTACAGTGAAGATACATCAAGTGACTCACATGGGACGTCTTCTCTGATCGAAGTTCTTCTCTTTTCATCTTCTTCTCCATTTGCCCTGTGCCGTTATGAGAACTTCTCAGAGCCACGAATCCACAGAATCTGCCAGACAGACATATTAGGCTCCACACTCTGTCACCATCCTCATCTCTCTACACACTGCACATCTGTATTGGCCCCTTATAGATCGCTCCCCCTGTATTACCCCCTTATAGATGGCTTCCCCCTGTATCCCCCCCCTTATAGATGGCTCCCCCCTGTATCCCCCCCCTATAGATGGCTCCTCCTGTATCCCCCCCCTATAGATGGCTCCCCCTGTATCCCCCCCCCTTATAGATAGCTCCCCCTGTATTACCCCCTTATAGATGGCTCCTACCTGTATTACCCCCTTATAGATGGCTCCCCCTGTATTACCCCCTTATAGATGGCTCCCCCCTGTATTACCCCCTTACAGATGGCTCCCCCCTGTATTACCCCCTTATAGATGGCTCCCCCCTGTATTACCCCCTTATAGATGGCTCCCCCCTGTATTACCACCTTATAGATGGCTCCCCCCTGTATTACCCACTTATAGATGGCTCCCCCCGTATAGATGGCTCCCCCCTGCATCCCCCCGTATAAATGGCTCCCCCGTATTCCCCCCCTTATAGATGGCTCCCCCCTGTACTACCCCCTTATAGATGGCTCCCCCCTGTATCCCCCCCCTCGTATAGAGGGCTCCCCCCTGTATCCCCCCCTATAGATGGCTCCCCCCTGTATCTCCCCCCTCGTATAGATGGCTCCCCCCTGTATCCCCCCCCTCGTATAGATGGCTCCCCCCTGTATCCCCCTCTATAGATGGCTCCCCCCTGTATCCCCTCCCCGTATCCCCCCCTCATATAGATGGCTCCCCCTGTATCCCCCCCCTCATATAAATGGCTCCCCCCTGTATCCTCCCTATAGATGGCTCCCCCTGTATCCCCCCCCTTGTATAGATGGCTCCCCCCTCTATCCCCCCCCTCTCGTATAGATGCCTCCCCCCTGTATCCCCCCTTATAGATGGCTCCCCCCTGTATCCCCCTATAGATGGCTCCCCCTGTATCCCCCCTCGTATAGATGGCTCCCCCCTGTATCCCTCCCTATAGATGGCTCCCCCCTGTATCCCCCCCTATAGATGGCTCCCCCCTGTATCCCCCCCTCGTATAGATGGCTCCCCCTGTATCCCCCCCCCCCCTCGTATAGATGGCTCCCCCCTGTATCCCCCCTATAGATGGCTCCCCCCTGTATCCCCCCTATAGATGGCTCCCCCCTGTATCCCCCCCCTCGTATAGATGGCTCCCCCTGTATCCCCTCCTCGTATAGATGGCTCCCCCCTGTATCCCGCCCTATAGATGGCTCCCCCCTGTATCCCCCCCCCTTGTATAGATGGCTCCCCCCTCTATCCCCCCCTCTCGTATAGATGGCTCCCCCCTGTATCCCCCCCTATAGATGGCTCCCCCCTGTATCCCCCTATAGATGGCTCCCCCTGTATCCCCCCCCTCGTATAGATGGCTCCCCCCTGTATCCCTCCCTATAGATGGCTCCCCCCTGTATCCCCCCCTATAGATGGCTCCCCCCTGTATCCCCCCCTCGTATAGATGGCTCCCTCTGTATTCCCCCCCTCCTCGTATAGATGGCTCCCCCTGTATCCCCGCTATAGATGGCTCCCCCCTGTATCCCCCCCTCGTATAGATGGCTCCCCCTGTATCCCCCCCTATAGATGGCTCCCCCCTGTATCCCCCCCTATAGATGGCTCCCCCTGTATCCCCCCCCTCGTATAGATGGCTCCCCCCCTCGTATAGATGGCTCCCCCCTGTATCCCCCCCTATAGATGGCTCCCCCTGTATCCCCCCCTATAGATGGCTCCCCCCTGTATCCCCCCTATAGATGGCTCCCCCCTGTATCCCCCCCTATAGTTGGCTCCCCCGTATTCCCCCTTATAGATGGCTCCCCCTCTATCCACCCCCACCCCCGTATAGATGGCTCCCCCGTATTCCCCCCTTATAGATGGCTCCCCCCTGTACAGCAGATAAAAAAAACAAAAAACACCCAACTCACCTACCAGCGCTCCCTTGTCGCTGCTTCCTCTCCTCTTCTGCCCCCGGCTGATGCGTCGCTCCCTGGGGGATTCTCAGGGAGCGCACACATCCGGAAGCTCAGTGTGCGCCCGGGCCAGGACTTCCGGTACAGGAAGCCCCAGCGACGCGCACTGAGATTCCTGATGCGTGCGCTCCCTGAGAATCCCCCGGGGAGCGACGCATCAGCCGGGGCCGGATTTCCTCTTGCGACCGCAAGCAAGAAAGTGCTTGCGGTTGCAAGAGAAGGGGAAGGGGGGGCGCGCAGGGCCGTCTTAACCATTGGGCATGAGATGCGGCCGCCCGGGGACCCTTGCGGGCAGGGGCCCCCTAGGACGCAAGGGCCCCCGGGCAGCCGCCTACCATGCCCAATGGGTAAGACGGCCCTGGATGTCCCCCACCAATCTGGAGGCTCCTCACACCCCTCCCCCACACTGTACAGGACTGCTGACAGCAGCTTTTAAAGCAGCAGGGTGCAACATACACCTGGCCCCTGTCAGAATAAAGCTGCTGACAGAGGCGTTCTGTGTCAAGAGAGACTGGCGCCCCCCACAGGCTTGTGCCCGGGGCAGCTGCCCCCTATGCCACCCCCCTCTACGGCCCTGCTCCAGTGTATAATGCACCTAGGACCCAACTATAACAGCTGCAGGCACTACAACTCCCAGCATGTACTGACAGTCTGCAGCCCTCAGGATATGCTGGGAGTTGTAGTACAGTAGTACAATCCTCTGATAACTGCCGCTGTAGACAGATGTATTGCTGGACCTTCAGGGCCGATGGTTGTCACCCACAGATTGCAGCCACCAGGAGCCTCTGCACACAGTGATTTATTTATTCTTAGGGTTGTCCTCTCAGAAACTACAACTCCCAGCATACCCTGAGAGCTGTATAAATGTAGGGGGTTCTGAGATTTGTCACAGATACAGATGAATCCAGGAAAGGACAGGGTCAACATGTCGCGTTTCACTGGTTCTATATTGGTGGGCCCCAAGGATCATTTCCTCTGGTGGTACCCCAGTCCGACACTGGGTGGGTCACAACTCCACTCCGGACCACCGTGATTTTTTCCCAAGGGACCCCCTCACAGCCCGGCAGGTCACTGACCACAGGGGAAAGGGTATAGCTAGCCTCTCTAAACTAAAAGCAGGTGTGCCACCATACCTGTGTGCCCAACCGGCACTGGCGTCACAACAGTCTACCATCTGGCTAAGCTATATTCCAATCGACCACCACAGAAGTGGAGTCACATGTTACCATCTAGCAAGTGATCTAATGCATGGATTTACTATGTAGCTTCCCAGTTTCAACACATATGGAGGATGGGCTAGGGAGGACTGCTGGAATTCTTATAAAAGACTGACAAGATATTTTGGGGGAAAATTTCCACCATTAGCAGCACTTGAAAGTTATAAGCTGAAAAGGAAATCCAGAGGCAAGCCAACGCTATTGTTAATTCACAAAATTTGGTGGCTTGGCAAAGAGCTAGATCGGGATATACAGATTATACGCGTAACCCGCACTCATGGGAAGTCTTTCAATTAGATGGATTTGAGACTGAGTGGGATAGTGAGGTGTCGAGGTGCCTTCCCAAAGAAGGCCTACTGTTGTTGGCTGTTTCCTAATTGAGTTGGAGAATGGGTCCGGATCCCCTCTCCCACACCATGCACTTAGAATGAGGACACAGACTACGTATCTTGCAAACAAGTCTGGTGTGTCCCTCATCTCTGAGAACCCACCTTTATTTATACAGGAAAAAACAATGGATATGAATGTAAAATGCAAAGTCATACACTATACACGTCATCAACTTCAAAAAACGAATAACTACGGATATATTTTGACAGATATGGATATACAATAAGATTAAATGTTCAATTAAAATTGTTTACATAAGGATGTTAATACATACATAAGGATGCTAAAAAACATTTGTTATCTGCTTACGAGAATGTGAATTCTAAAATAACATTTATTATCTGCTGGGAACAGACGGTGGACCAGCTGTATGTCCTTGAACAGGATTCAGTCATGTAGGAAAGTTCATGAGAAAAGAATTTATTTTTCTTCTATTTTATCCTGTTATATCTTCCTTCAAACTTTGGATGGATTAACTCATTCCTCTCAGTGTCCCCCCTTTTTGGCGATGATGAAGAAATCTGGGTCCTGGACAGGATTAAATCCCAGTATGTACCCTAAACACTCTCTGACCGCGGGTTGTCAGGGTGCGGATGCTTCTGGGTCCAACACCATCACCTAGAGCCACATGGGCATATCCTCCTCCAAGAGATTTCCTCATCATAACGCCAATCTAGAAGGAAAAGAAACAAACATCATTACTTATAGAGTATAAGATTTAGTCTTTATAACTTGTTGACAACAACAGCATAACCCTTTGATTACACAGTAGACCAATAAAAGAAACAACATGATCTGAAAAACTGTTTGTAGTATTCCCATGAACCATCCTCCCATACCATTGAACCAATTTGCAGGATTTAAGCTAGCTAATGCCCCTGACCACCATTTATCCTGGTCTGCCAAAATCATCTCATCATGTTTTTTCCTTAGTTGTGCAATTTTATCCAGTCCTGCTGTGATTTGCACTATTCCCTGATCATTTACATAATGACAACATGTAGGGCCAACTACCTGACACATCCCCCCTTGAGCAGCAGTCAGAAAATCAAGCACCACAGTGTGCTGGTTAGTAACTACCATAAGTTGCCTCTGCACTGCTACTGAGGTGTTGAGTATATCCAGTATGTCAAATATCTGATCATCTAAATAGTCTGTGGCTTCAACTAATTTGTCCCAAGTTTGCATCACCATAGGATACAGAAATAAAGTACTAAAAAATTTGTTGGCCGCTGACATCTGTACTAGATGAGGTCTTCCATTGTGTCGCGGTTTATTGTCCTTGGCCCTTTTTGTCAGTGAATGTCTAGGGATCTTACCTTTTGGGAGGTCGTCAGTCTGTACTATAAAGGTAGCAGGTGTCAATCTTACCACTGTACAGGTACCATTTATCCCCACAGGGAGCCATTTGTAGGCGTTCCTTCCACAGACCCAATACACTCCTCCTGGGAGGTCCCATAGTTGAGAATGCTGTAAAACTAGATGATGGGCAAGATCAATCAATTTGCTTACACTCTTTATTGCACACCACTCAGGATCTTGTCCCAAAGGGCTACAATATCCAGCATCTGGGTTTCCACATGTAGGATCGTTTGGACTGTATGCCGATGAATCATCACACCACAAATTATGTTGTTCATTCTGACAGGTTGTCTCATTACCACCTTTGAATAAATATGACCATTCCCATTTGGAATCTATGATCTTTCTCTCTAATAGGGATGGTTTCCACACATCTGATGTCCCTTTACTAGCATCTGTCCTATTGAATATTATTTTTACATTCTCTAAGGGCACATCTCCCATGTGTATTATTTGAGTAGAGTTTCTCCTCACCCAACTACCCCCTTTGAATGCTAGATATTGGTAACCTTGGGTTGGAGACCTCACTTCACCCGCCCACCATGGAAGAGACATCCACCCTACTATTGGAATTGTGACACTGACATTCCACTGACTACTGTACTGTGTATCATTATTAGCTAATTGGTCCCAGCAGGAATCAGCATCAAGAAATTCTTCAAATGGGACAGGAATAGCTAGATAAGCAAGAGAAGATGCAGTTACTGGGGAGTGGGTACATATCCAACAGTCAGATACATTTAGTTCCATGTTAAGTAATTTGTGATGTGTTAGTAACATGTTTTCTCGAGACTCAGAGTTTTTTAACAAGGATACACTTGACCCAGTCAGGATCAAAATCATGATGCAAGTTTGCAATGGCTGGCATGATTCAGGTGTGACACAACTTTCCCTCACGGATCCGTGGAACCCCCTTGTCAGAAACAGTGCACAGAGGCAAAAAATATAGTATGTCAGACAGGAAGACTTCAATTATTTTATACAAATATGTTATATAAAGGTAATTTAAAGTTCAAATAAAACCCTCTTAAAATTGTTAAATACATACAGAATTATAGAAAATTTATCTTTTCCTGGCCAGTGCATCATTTTGTGTACGCACTCCTCACCTTAGTGCAAAAATGTTTCATTAAAGGAATTTGCCCAAAAGATTTGGTTCAATTTTGCCCATTGTGCAAATGATCAATTCCTCCATAGTTACATGGCATTAAACCAAGCATAAAAACATTTGGCACCATTGTCCTTTACTCAGGGCCAGGAAGAGGGGTAGGCAAGGTGGGACCACCAACTCAGCCCTGAAAGGGAGCAGCACAATTGTTGGCAATCTCCTGGTCACTTACTCTGGACCCCTTGTGCTAGCAATCACCACTTGCAGGTTTGCTTATCCTGGAGCCTTACCCTGGTTATCATTGTAATCTAATGGTTGCATATGTAAGTCCCTAGGACTTATAAAGTGTAGTATAAAAAAGGTTTTTAAAAATATTAAATACATACTTCCCCAATAAAGTTTAAATCACCCCTTTTTTATTATACAGATAAAAATATGTAAATAAATAATAAATAATAAACATATTTTTGTATTGTGCAGCATTCTCTGATGTATAAAAATATAACAATATTGTTCCTGGGCAATGAGCGGCATAAACAAAAAGAGGGGAAAAAAAATCAACATTGCTGTTGTTTTTATTAAACGGGGGGGGGGGGGGGGGGGGTGGAATTAAAAAAGTGATCCAAATTTTTCTTTTACATCAGTATTATACTAATGAAACTATAGATCATGGCACAAAAAAAATGATGCTCCCAACTAGCCTTTGTTGGTTAGAAAAATAAAAGTGTCATGACTTCTAGAAGCAAGAAGGAAAATACTTCTTTAATGTGACCTGGACATCCATGAAGGGGTTAAAGAGGACAAAAAAGGTAGTTAAAACTCATCATAGTTTTATGATGTCAGGATTTTGAGTATGACTGTGCTTGAGTTGGCTGGGCTACATGAAAGCAGTTGGCAGGGATGGCTTAAGGAAATAGGATAATTTTTATTTTGGTGCCAAATTGTGAAACAAACAAAAAATTCAAAATGCGTCATGATTTATTTATTAAATTTTTGGCAAAGTATGCACATCTTATGAATCTGCAAACGTTCTGGATCCACTTCTCGGAGACCTTGTTTTTTATGTAATGCAGGTACAATGAAGCCTTTTTCTGCTGGAAAATAAACACGTATGATCATTTTGCCTCAAAAACACAGCCTAAAGTAAACCGTGGTAACAAGACACAATTATGACCTCAGTTCTTAGAAACTGTTGGACTGTTCACTGTAACCAAATATTTGAAAAAGGTATTGGGGGGGAGTACACTGTGGATGAATGAATTTTTTTTTAGATTACTGAATATAAGGTTAAGAGAAGGCATTAGTGTATACAGTGTATACATATAATGTGGATTATAGACTAGATTTTAGTATTATGTTTTCCCATACTAGATCATTAGGCACCCAAACAGCTAAACCCACACTGTTTTAAGAAACAAGCAGATCCTGTTGTCATATTAAGTGGAAATATTAGCATGTGTTTCCTGTGTACTGAAATGAATAAGTTATGTGATGACATCACATTGCATCCATTCCTTAGATGAAATCCAATCAGTGATTTTTCCAATTCCAATAGACCATTGAAATGGTGCAGAAAAACAAGAATGACGTTTGTCGCACCTATGCTTCATCAGTGAGAATGTTTCCTTCTGTGTCTCTATCAGTGCCACCAGCATGAGGCTTTGATTTCTAATTTACTATACACATATGTATTGACTGTTGTATTATTAAAAGCATAATGGCCCAGATTTTTAATCTGTCTGAGACAGAAATGTTGTCCGATTCGGTCTCCGACAGAGAGCAACAAACCACAGCTCATATTTTGTTTCTCACACGTTTGAAGTCTGAGAAAATATCCAATGGGATACTCTGACACTTTTAGCCAGTGGTCCTTAATCTAAACTTGTAAATTCACAGACTAGATGACCACAGTAGAGCAAAAAATTTATCATAAAAATAACTTTTACTTAGTAATTAAAAGGCCCAAAAACACATAATTATGTAAAAAAATACAAAAAAAACGGTCTTCCAAGTTTAGCTACAGAGGTAGAGAAGAGAAAAGGGGAAGAGAAAAAGGTTAAGGAGAGGATGAGCGCTGTTAAGGGGTTATTAAAGGGATTCAAATGACTGGTGGTAGAAATTTATGGAAATTGTTACTCCTAATTACTCCTAATAAAAAAAAATGTCAGTCCTTCCAGACTTATCAGTTCCTGTGTAGTCCTGATATGTCCACCTGATATGGACCTTCTTTCCGCAGGACAGGTATTCTATGGGATTTGCTGCTGTTCTGCACAGTTACTGTCACCATATCAAGATGAAAGGAAAACACAATTTCTGTAGGGTATACAGCAGCTGATAACTTTGATAGCTGATACTTGAAAAAACAAGTTCTTTTGATATTATTATTATTATTATGATTATTTTATTATTATTATTAATAGTTACAAAATTGAAAACTTTGTAACACCAGCTGATTAGAAAAATAAATTCCGCCAGAGTGAACCTTTAAACTCTCCCTGCCTTTGGGGTAGCACACCTCTTAAAAGGTTGGCCTTAACTTGGTGGCAGTACCTTCCTCCAACTATGGCAGGGAAAATGGCCATGTTTTGTTCAAAGTATTTTGGTAAAAAACTAATAATAATCATCATACATATTTCACAAACTGGATTACATAAATCTATACACATTACTGTTCTCGTGATCAAATGCATTGTTTTTCTGGTCCGGACTTGGGTTTCCTCAAATAACTGCAAACAGGAATATTTAATTTCCCAGAACCTTTTTTTGGCTTAGCAGGTAATTATAAAACTGCTCCGATGTAGTACGATGGTTAAGCATCAAAATAATTTGCTGAGTATTCCCATCCAAGCACCATTTAACAGCTGATGGTGTTATCGAAAATGTGGACAGGAGCTGGTCATGCCTTAATGCATATTGGATCAGTAGGAATGAATTAGGGGTCCTGGAGGAACGTCCTTTGTTTATGATATGAAGACTGTTTTGGCATTTTTATGGCTTGCTATTTTGTTCACAATATTGTCAGTATTTCATTTAAGAGTCAATTAAACTGCCTAAGCCATATAGTTCCACTGAAAAACAATGGAAGCTTAATTAAAAATGCAGCAGACCTGGCATCAAGCTATTGTTATCTGGACCTGAAGACCCCTTTATTTATGGCACTGGAACCGCTTGTGATTGTATTTTACATAAAGACTTGTCATATGAAAGAGAGGAATTTATAAAACATTTTAGTATTGGATTTGTCTAGTTTTTGTACATCCAGCAATGGGCTGTTGGAGGCAGGGGCTGCAGTTCGCCAGGGGTAGTACTATAAATGGACCTGACATAGTAGCCTGGTACAAAGTTTACCAAGACAGCAGCGTTCACAAACTGCACCTGTGTACAACTGATTTTGTGGATCAGGATATTCACGTCTTTTTTTTTTTCCTCTCTAATAAAAGGAAAGTTCAATGTATTCGTCAGGCATGTCAGCACACTGGAAAGTCCATACCTATTCACCCGGTTGGGGGTTAGCTGGCCATTGTCAAGAGACACACTCCTTTATCTTGATTCAAAGATGCAACAATTCAATAGTTGGAATCTCACTTTGCTGTAATGGCAGATTCCTGACCACAGACTCTAGATCTTAGGAATGTGATCCAAGTCAGAAGACAATGAGGTATGTTCATTTAGTTGGGGTCATGATCCTGACCACAGACTCTAGATGTTAGGAAGTGTATCCAAGTCAGAAGGACAATGAGGTATGTTCATTTAGTTGGGTCATGGGGAGAGGGGACATGTAGAAGTGCAAAAACAATCAGTTCCAAAAACGCTTCTTCTGGAGAAACTCTTTAGGGCCGTTCACAGAATTTGCACAAAATTTCAAGCGGAGTCCACCCTGCAGACCCACTTGAAGTTCCACCTGTCCTTTTGATTGAATAGGATGGCTCACGTGAACTCCGCCGTCATGGCCAAGTGTGTTTGGGGCATCCTATTCAATTATTGGGACTGGTGGAACTTCAAGTGGGGTCTGTGGCGTTGACTCTGCTTAAAATTTTGGCTGGAAAGCCCCTTTAATGGGAGAACAATTGAAGACACAAAAAGTTGTTAATATTTTCAGTTGCTACGATGCAGACTTTTGCACCCTTCTGTGACATATTCATTTTATTCTTAGAAGGACATCAGTGAAATGTATTTCTATCTAACATACTGGAATTTCTCATAGTAAGGCAAATGCAGATTACAGTGCTTATAAATTCATCTCTGTGTTGCTTTCTGATAAAACCATCTCATAGATGTCATTAATAAAATTTCTTTAAATGCCTTTCGTGATTGATAGGCATCCTGATTCCTCATTGACCCTAAATGTTAAATTTTCACTGAAGGCGATGTATCAAGATGACACAGAAATACCACATGGTGTGCAAGTGATTTATGTGCTGTGGTTTTAGCGTCGGCATCAAGTATGCGCTAAGGCTGTGTGGGTGGATGCCAACTTAGATCTTATGACTATTGGAGACTGTGAAAATATAGAACCTTGGTCAAAGGGCAGCTGAAAAAGGTCTTATATGCTTTAGAGTTTTAGAAAATAGTTCATTGAAATATTTTTGTATGCAAATTTTTCATTAGTAACACATTTATAGATTAAACACGTTTTTTAGGATATTAAATCAAATGAACTGCATTTCCTTATTTTTTTTTTTACACAGTACAACATACTCTTTCTTTTCCTAATATTTTCATTCTCCATTCATGTTTTTTTCTCTTCGTTATTGATAATGCAATAGTTGTTTTTCCTGAGCACAAAACAACCTATGTGGTAGAGTGTTATAGGCATTCTCTGTAGAATACGTAGATGATACTGTGCAAGAAGGAGGAGCCATCCCATCCCTTTGACTAGTGTAAAAAGTTTGATCCTGTTTTCCATGTTAGTCTTTATAATAGAAGTGTTTATTGTTAAGGCCTGTTCACATGGCGGAAAAACAGTTCTGAGCAGAATCCCACCAGGACTTCACTCAGGATTCTGCCTGCTTCACTGCCTCAATGTCAAGTATAGAAACCTTGTTGTCTGCTAGAGATGATCGAACAGTGCTGAATTCAGGTTCATACGAACCCTAGGTAATAGGCTGTATCCCTGTTTTCAGAGGCTGGGTACTTGGTCTGTCTCCACCTCCCCACGGAACGGTAAGGCAGCAGGAGTCAATGCCGATGGTTTGGGTTTGTACGAACTGAAATTTGGCGCTGTTTGATCATCTTTACTTTCCGCTGAAAGAATTGACGTATCAATTTTTTGCGGAGAGCCGCAGGGGGCGGAGTCCGTGGCGGAGATTCCACTCAGAATTTCCGACTGTTTTCCACAGTATAAATGGGCCCTAACATGCTGGCTTACTGCCAGTGTAAATATGGCAATATTGTAGAATTTTCTATAATGTGGATCGTAACATGACAAAATACATTTTAAAAAAGTTGAGTAACCTAGAAGTCTGCGTAGAACTCATGTTCCCTGTGACTGCCCTGGAGCTGCTATTAGTAGAATATGAGGGCTTTTTATGACAGCCTGAACCCTGGAATGGACCTGTCAACACAAACCAACAGCTTACTGTGCATTCTTACATGTTACAGGACTGCTGGCAAAACCTTTTTATACTTACTGAACTGAAGGCATCATAGTGATCTAGTGGTTTTTAGACCCAGAGGTGGACTAGGGCTTGCATCCATATTATGCATGTGTGACTGCCAATAGACACTAGTGGCATGATTTCTTGAGAAACAGTCCCCGTCTCTAAACACAAACATCTAATTGGACTAAACCAAGGAGGTAATGAGGTCAAAAAAGCTTCTTATACAGTATAATATTAGGTTAAAACTATCCATCTTGCTGCCTTTAGAATCAGTTGAACTCGTCAATCCCCCTTTTCATTTCCTCCTCAATCATTTCCATTAGAAAAAAAGGTACCATTTCCAAAAGAAGCCAAAGTAATCTAACAGAATAAATCATGTTTATTCAGCTGGATATCTTATTTATTGAAATACTGGAAAAATCTCTTCTGACTTCACAAAAAAGGAAGAGTAAACAGGAAGATTGTCCAAGAAACCTGAGCTGAAGAGTTCTGTCTTTCAGAGTGCCGTTGTGAAAACCTGTTTGTTCCATCCAAGGAAAATATATTGTATCAAATGTTGAAGACTGCACGGTGGCGTCCGAGAATTTCACTTCGAAATAATAAAAAAAAAAAAAATCAAGAATGAATAAAGGTTCATTTTTAGTAAGATATTATAACAGGAGCTTCCACCTTCTTGGTCCTAAACTCAACCAATAAAATAGAGAAGAGCTCAGTTTACAGGATGGTTTGGATAAGGATGAAGAGAAATGTCCAAGCAGTAATCAGTAGATGGAGTATAGAATAAATAATAACTCTCCGACTGTTCTCTGATATCCCTGAATACTTCATACATTGCTTGATTGGTAATCCCAGAAAGCCAACCCCATGTAAATAGATCCCACTGATACCTGGCGGGCTAAAAATGCTCTCTTCCCGTCCGTAGAGAATCTTGGCCACTTATCATTAGGGCACATGTGCGTTTACTATTCTGGAGACAAATGGAGAATTTTCCAGTCTCTGATCCATGTCCAATCCAAAATGTGAACCTTATGTTACATACTTTTGCGCCTCTAGAAATGACAAGTCTGTTGCCGAGGGCTTCCTCCCCTCCTCCTACACGATGGAAAATGAACAGGTTGCTTGCCAGTTTCATGTTGGTTCTGGATATACCTACCACATGTGCAGTGTGCAAAAAAACATGCAGTCTTTGTGGCGTATAGCAGGCTTTTACTGGGAGGTGGATTGTGTAGTGGAATTTGGAAAAATATACTTCTGACTGTTACGCACCTTCTTAAGTGGTGGGGAAATGTGATATGTTGCTTGGGTTTGGGTCTGAGATATAGTTGTTACATTTCTTTGGCGGAGTGGTAGCTTGTGTTTAAGGCTGAAGGTTTAAGCTAAAAGTATAGGAATGCAGCTTCTAAATTAAACCCCAAATAATGGGCTATATGGAGAATAGATGGGGTCTATACTCCTGAAAAGTCATATAATATGTATGTTTTCACTGTGGAGGTACAATGATATATAAAGCCTTCATGATATTGAGCCTCATCGCTCCATACAAATTAATGTTGGACTTTATATTGTATATAATATATACATATAATAAGTACGTATCGCAAAATGTTAAAAGTTGTGGACATCTTTTTCCACCCTAAAATTTATGTATTTTGGGGACATTAATCAAGGCTGGCATACATGTACACAGTCTTTCTGGCTGGATTTACTAAAGGGCGCATGCCTCTTAGTTAAGCCGTGAGGCCTTGCCCTGGGCGCAGCATGAGAAAAAATTGCAGGTGTAGATTTTTGCCTGTTTTATGCCTGTTTTTATGCCAGGCATAAACCTTAATAAACCTTAATAAATTTGCAGGCAACACCCCTGCTCACCCTTTAGGCAAGTGAGGGTTATGGCTGGTGTACAACTGAAAAGGTATACTACTGCTCTTTAATGCTTTCCGCTGCTGCTGCTTCTTAGGGAGCATTATACGGAGAGAAGAGCAGGACCCACTCTTTTTCTGTGTTGTGCAGTGTATTAGCTTAAGAGAAAGATGAATATTAGAGATCAGACCTGCGATATTTGCCATATAAAAGTTATAATAACTAGAAATAGTGTCATTACTCAATGTCTACACACGACAGCTTAGCCCGAAAGTTACTTGAGATAATAGGTATGGTTTAAGTCCAGGAGAATCCCTTTAAGGGTGTGTTTTCATGTACAGGATCCTCCGCAGATTTAATGTAAATAAATGACTGAACACGGCATCAAATCTGCACCATCAAATCTGCTGCAGATCCTGTATGCGTGAACGCACCATGAAGTGTTTTTTTATCTCTTCTTGGCTATAAACCCCCCCCCATTTCCCTCTCCCCCACAGCTGTACCTTGACATTGCATTGGGTCTTCTGGCTATTTTGATGTTGAAAAATTTTATAAATGTTTATATAAATTAAATACATATACGTTTATAGGAAATGTTTTATGAATGTGCGATGCCAAGAAAAAATAGATTTCCAAAAGTCAATCATTGTTTATCAACACAAAATTTACACAGCAAAAATGTGAAACAGTCATATTTTCAGCACAGTGGCGAGGTGAAAGAAGTTGCCTAAAAGGGTCCATGTAAATTTGAAGTCTGTCCTGGCCGTACCCATTAATTTTACTGAGTGTTCTTTATCGTGTTATTTTTGCTCATCGTTACCACTATGCATTCACATGACCACATCCTAGGCCGGCAGCTGGCAATATACCTTTACAGATTTATATATTTATCTGCCACTCATTTGTGCTTATTATGCAGTTTTCTTTGACCTTCTAGGCTTTCAAACTAAATGCACGGTTCACATTTCTTTAATTGTGCTCACCTCAGTGTTGTGGTAGGAGGCAGCAGTACTTACATGACTCCTATGTCTTCACTATGATACAATCTCTCTTTCAGGACTCTATATGGATTCCAAATATATGGTGGGCATAATAATATGTTGTAGGGCCATGTCCCTGTGGGTATAAAATACATATATACTGAATGTATGCAAATTGCATGTTCACATGGCATGTAATGTGGGACAAAAATAAGTTATATGTCATTGTGTAGTCAGAACATGAATTAACCCCATTAAATGGGTCAAAATCCCACATCCTAAACAGTGCCAAAATATGCAAAAGAAAATCTGATATACAGGTGTATGCCACTAATCAAAGAAATCTGCTATGTGAACATGCCCTAAGGGAAAATATTCTAAAAGCAGACTTAGCAAACACAACGCAGTACTATATATCCAAGACCCAGATAAGTGTTCTTATTGATCATATACATTTCTGTGGACACAGAAGGATATAGAAACGTATCAGGATGTAGCAAAGCCAAGTTTGTATTGTTTTTTTTCTTTAGTGGTTACCCATTTGGCCTTGAATGGTTTGCACACTGCTGGTGTCAGTGTAGTCTAGTGTATCACCGTGGACTTATTGTAGTCATCTTTAGGATGGATAATGCTCCGTTGGATGTCAGTACATCTAACTGTGCCCATCAATGAGCTCTCCTCTCTTCTTGTGGAAGATTAATGGTTGTTTCCTCTGGTATATTGTATACATGTATGTACTTCTCTTTCCCATAACACCGTGCTCCTCTCACTTCACAACCTGTGTGTTGTTTTGTCTGAGCAAAAATAAATTTACTGCGGCTGTATTTCTTTCCCTCTTGCTGTAAATTTATTGGCCATGCCAACCAGTTCTTTTGGGTTTATTTTGAGAAAGGGAATAGAATGCACAGGACCTCATATTTCCATTCCTCCTTTGCATACATGTGGCATATGACAGCTGTGTGGTAGTAAAGCCCGGCTGCTCTGCTTGCTTTTAAAGAAATACAGTTGTGAGGATTTTATGTTCTTTAACTCAATCAGCCAGCGCTTGCCATCTTCCAGCCCAAAGACCTCAGCAGACCATTTCAGCATTTTGCTGCAATTAAACTCCTCTGGATTTAGCCCACAGGCAATTTAGTGCCTTTTACATATGCACCATTATGAACTTTTGACCAGGAACTAGTAGTCGTATATTAAAATGCAGCTTCTGAGAGCCGACTTAACAAGTTCCTCAGAGTATTCGCCGGAGTCAGTTGTGGAAAAGGGTAATTTAAACAACTTGCAGAGAGCCATTCAGAATCTTACTTATGATCTAATATGTATTTTTCCTCTCTGTCTTCCTCCTGGAAGCGGCTTGCCGGAGCTTCAGAGATGTGATTGATCTTTCTTCAGCAGCTAACGAGGGTTGTGATTCTATTAGTGCTCTACAAGGAAAGGAGCCGTGATTTAATGAAGTGTCTAGCGAGCGAGCTTTAGATTTATCCTTGTTGCGTCAATTTGCAGCGCCCGTTGCGAGCGTAACAGAGGCGCGCTTGCTTTTGCCATTAGCCAGGTATTTCCTTAGTAAATTGTTGTAAGGTCAGGTGTAGCTATCTCAGAGAAAGACGCTGCCTCCCCTCCTTAGTTTTGAGGACATGACAGGCTCAGCGCTGAGCGTTCACTCGAGCGGAAACATAAGGAGCAGAGGTCTGTCTCGAATCCCCTTCAGCTGATGCTGGAGCAGATGAACTGCCAAGCAGGACTAATAGAGTCATAATTGGGATTAGGACTGAAACAGGGCAATAAATCTTAATACAAAACTGGCGTATATGATAAACTGTCATTTGTATTAAGGTTCCACGGTAGCCTTTTACCAGCTTCAGCCCTCCTTATTAATTCTCTGTTATGAGGCAATCAGTTTTAATAGGATTTCTCCACAAACAAACAGCAGCCTGTCAGGCGGGTTTTTGCTTCCTGGTGACACTGCTAAGCCCTCAGTGCTTTGCTTTGCTGTGAAATCCGACAGATGTTTTTAATAGGAGGCATTAAAATATATTTTGCTATGCCTGTAGCCTTTGTAACTCCTTGAACAGAAGAAAAGACCTGCGACGCAGCTCGTGGCTAGATCCTTCAATAGCAGCGTGTTCTCCGCTGTCATATGGAAGATTCCATTAAACTTCATTGGGGAAATACCTCCTCCGTTCAGTTGCTCACTGCTGTAATGTGGTAATAGGATTCAGCTGGTATTCATTTTACTTGTTCCAGAGAGACAGAGAAAGTGACTTTCAGTAACAGTTCCCAAAAAGGTACCACCCCGCTTTCCTTTGCTACATTTACTAGGCACATTCTCTACTGTCTGTAGCATAGTAAGCTGGGTAATAGCCTCCATAATATAGAATAAAAGAACAGGAAAGCAGGGACAACCATTGTAATACCTTATCACTGGGCAGATTCTGGAAACTATGGTAGGAATGGTTAGGCACTTCTATAGGTCAATTAATGCTGCGTTTACACGGAACGATTATCGGTCGAATTTTCGCAAAAAAGATCGCATTGAGATTAATCGTTCCATGTAAACACAGCAAACGATCAAGCGATGAGTGAAAAATCGTTCATTTTGATCTTTTAACATGTTCTTAAATCACGTTTGTCGTTCGCGAAAAATTCGCAGATCGCTTGTGTAAACAGTCTTTCAAAGATTCACCCTATATAAAAGATGGGCTTAAACGATCTTAAAACGATTTCGCAATAAGATTTTTCTTACAAATTTCTTACGATTTATTCGTCTAAACGCTGATCGTTATGAAACCAAATCGTTGCTACAAAAATCGTTAAACGTTTGATGGGGCGAATTATCGCTTCGTGTAAACGTAGCATTAGGCACTTCTGTATAGATGGATATGGCTGAATGGAGCAGGTGCAAAGAAGGACCACCAAGGTAATTAAGGCTGGGTAGCCTGCAGTACCAAAACGGGTTATCCAGCTTGGGTTTTTTAGTTTGGGAAAGGGAATATCTTATGGGTGTGATCTGATCACAGTGTACAAAGATACTGTATGAATGGACAATACAGAGATCTTAAAGGTTCACCTCCAGCACAGACAGAGATTCTTTACTGAAGAGCAGTGAGACTATGGAACTCTCTGCCACATGATGTTGACTCATTACACAAAGGCACAAGGAACCGGATACTTTCTTGAAAAATATATTACAAATCATGGTTACAAGATTTCTGGTGATAGCACATTGATCCATGGATTTATTCTGATAAATTTGTAATTGGGAAGGTAGGGGGCAATTGACATTGGCATCGGCCTCATAAGAGTTTTTGCACTTCTCTCGATCAACACTGTAAGGTCATAGGTTATGGTTTGTCTTTTTAACCTTGTCTATTGGGTACGTATGTAAACTTTGTTTTTTTATGGGTTCCGTATGTGGCCAGTTTCTGAATGGCAACCCTTGTACCTTGTATTAATGTATAAATAGACACATACGGTTCACAGAACGGTTTACGGTTTACAGAAAGTTGGGTAATAAACCATCTAATACTGACATAGTTGTAGCATTCCTATTTGGGTCTATAAGGGATGCACAATTTACATTAGACATCACAGAAAGTTAGTGACAGTATCTGTGGGAGATGTGAATTAGGGTAATTGTCATCAAACTAGAGATAAGATCAATATATGTTAGATACATTTCATAGGATTTTTTTCTCATATGTAGCACCTTATATATATATATATATATATATATATATATATATATATATATATATAGCAAATTAATATTCAACTCCACAATTATATATCAACATATAGTATAGTATATATAATTGGTATGTGTGTCATTGTCTAAAAAATAGTACATTTACGTGTCATATAGTCTTTGGCAGATACATCATATGCATTTCTTTTTGCATTTGCATATCCTCATATAGTATAGTGTATATAGAATACATAGATTTCATATATGGTGTGTATATAGAGTGCATATATCGTATAGTTTCCTGTTATTTAGCATAGCTTTGCACATTTGGTTCATTAGAAGATAATCACCATGGTGTCCGTGTAATTTGCATATTGACACTTGTGTCCTAGCGTTATCTCATCATTGTATTATTGTCTACTGATGTACCATTTCATTACAGTTTCTACAATGAGCTGAAGTCTAAGCCTTTTAGCCCTAGATCATTGCACAAAGAAACACTGTAAATGGCTTATTGTATATGAGATGATGTGGATCAGAGCACATCAGAATCAATAAGCAGCTAGTCACAAACCTGGCAAAGTGTTCTTGGTCGGTTTCCTTTTAGTAAGTATGAATTCTAAAATGCAATGTCAAATACACAATAAGTGAGGAGAGCAGCATAAAACATTGGCTTGACACTTTTGTGGTTACGTTTTCCCTTTTAAACCTATTGACCTTTTTTTAATGGTTTTATGAAAAGGAGGGATACAAAACACAAGTTTCATGATTTAATAATAAGTTAATGATGAGTGAGGTGCACTGTGAGGTGTCTCAGCAATGGCTCCAAGGGCGTTAATAAATGGACTCATTTGACCTCCGTCCATAAACAAGGCAGAAAGTTCAATGGTTAATATGAAGCAGTTGTAATGTCCAGACCCTAACTCCTAGGGCAATAAAGCTGGTTATGGTATGAGGTGGTAACCAGCTATTAGATGGATGACAGATCAGTCATTTGAAAGTACCATGACAGAACTATGCACAAGGGAATGCTCATCATAGACATTGGCGGCATATTGCGTTTGTTATGCCACCAATGGACTGCCATTGACTATAATGGTCTTATATCACGCTGCTGTATTGTTCCTGAAAGAATCAGGGGTCACAGTGGTCTGGCTCCACCAGTCGAGCATTGGTGATCTATCCGAACATATGATATAACATGACAGAAAACTTTGCAAGTCTTGCTTAAAGGTGTTCTTCAATTTCAGTATCAATATACTTTATATATTTAGATATTTATATATCATATATATAAAATGTCCAACATTATATGCAGCTTCAGCTGCAGATTAAAGCTTGAACGTTATTCAAATAATCTATATCATAAAAATCAAAGTCTGTCTGTCCCAAATAGACTTCCAAACGCCTGAACACGTTTGACCCCAAATTTGGCACACAAATACATTGGGTGCCCAGGAAGGTTTTAGCGAAGGTCCCGTCCCCGCCAGATGTACAGGAGGGGAGGGGAGGGAAACAGCGGCGCCCCATAGAGATGAATTGAAAATCTCCTTCTTGCAAACACAGGTGATATAATCAGCTGCAGCAGACACGGCAGTTGGAGCCTTAGAAACCAATAGGATTACTGCTTTCATTTTCACAGGGAGCAATGGTTGCTAGGAAAGCTGCCTCACAACATCACAGAATATAACTGGTAGACCCCTACTCCATCTATACAGTACATGTATATACAGACCCCTACTCCACCCATACAGTAGATGTATACAGGGCCCCCTACTCCACTCTATACTGTACATGTATACAGGACCCCCTACTTCATCTATACAGTACATGTATATACAGGACCCCTACTCCATCTATACAGTACATGTATATACAGGGCCCCCTACTCATCATCTATACAGTCCATATATACAGGGCCCCTACTCCATCTATACAGTACATATATATACAGGACCCCTAC